>NW_020710501.1:0-5195 GCF_002925995.2 Terrapene triunguis
CCTCCTGAGTTACCTGGGGTGAAGGTGATGCCTGGTGACGTCAACAACTCCCTCCTTTGAGAATACTCAACAAGCTTTTGGCTGAGTTTTCTCATATTCTGTGGACAAGATATGATTGAGTGCTATAGAGCTAGGGTTCTCAATGAGAGGGTATGCTGGGACTTCTGGGGAACGGGGGGCACAAAGCTTACGGAGGAGCACCTTAAAACAAGCAATCAAGAAGAGGGTGACCAAGCATAGTACCACACCCGTGAGGAGGAGACGCACAAGGCTATTTCCCAGTCCTCCTAGGTTGGGCAACCAACTCCAAAGGGAATCGAAACCTGTGGGTTCCCTTTCCTGGGCCTTCCACTGCTCAAAAGCCTGTTTGGCTGACAGGATGTGCTTGTTAATGTCCTGTGAGTTTTTCGGGACATAAGTACAACATTCACTCCCAATAAGGGCACACACCCCGCCCTGGGAGGCTAAAACATAATCTAAGGCCTGTCTGTTTTGCAGGGACAGCAACCGGAGCTGGTAAAGCTCTGAGTTAAGGCTTTTCTTTATGGTCAAGGTCTCATTAGCATACTTGGTGAGAAACACAGAGAGCCTACGATAAAATTGGGTTAGCCGTCCCACCCCATAGGATGGGAGGAGGATCATACCCAACAGATATCTGACCAATTTTGGGGAACCGCCCTCCAGGGTAACCCTGCTGCGTGGAGCGGGACTTGGGAGCATACCCAGCAGTTAGAGAGGTTGAACTCTTGGGCAAAGCAAACCTTCAAGGACTCATATGTGTTTGTTTCCAAGTTAGTAGGGATTTCTTTCCATCCCGCATGTGGTCGGGGGGAAACGGGAGGAAACGAGAGGAGTGTCCCTATGGCAAAGAGTACCATTGTGGCAGGCCCTGGACCTGAACTCATGCTGGGCAGGTGACCCTAGGGCCTAACAATTACAATTCCCCAAATATTCACAAAATAACAATTACCAATAGCAGGCAGACTAAAAGCAAAAGGGACCAGGCCACCAGGTGAAAATAAACACAACCAACGCTCAGAGTTCTTGCGGGGAGTGCGCTGTGACTGTCCAAAGAGATCACAGGGCATCCCCAGCAGGCCTTATTGTCCCAGATCGTCGCTGGCAGTCTTCTCTGCAGGCTGGACGGTCCACCGTTCAGGAGCAGGCACTGCTTTCAGGCGAGAGTGATGAATCCAGTTCTTGTGTCCTTCGACCTTTGCTGCTGTATGGGAGACCAGCAGGACGGTGTGGGGTCCCTTCCACTTCTCTTGGAGAGGCTCGTCCTTCCAGGTCCGAACGAGTACGGAGTCACCTGGCTGCAAGGAGTGGATCGGGGCATCCAGCGGGAGAGGCTGCAAATCTTTGGTATACCTGTGGAGAGAACAGAGAACAGCAGACAGAGAGCACATGTACTGAGATAAGAAACCACAGCCTACCTCCCACTCCCCTGCCAGAACCGGTGTACCGTTCATAGGCCATGCCCTTCCAAACATAATCTCGAAGGGACTGAGCCCTAACCTGCCCTTAGGGAGAGCGCGAATGCGGAGCAAAACAAGGGGTAGAGCATCAGGCCACTTAAGGGAAGCCTCTTGGCAAACCTTTGAGAGGTGCCGCTTAAGTGTCTGATTTGTACGCTCCACTACCCCACTGGCCTGCGGTCGCCATGGAGTGTGGAGTTTCCAGGGGATCTGTAGGGCATCCGATATCTTCTGAACAACTTGGGATGTGAAGTGTGTTCCGTTGTCAGATTCCATCCACTGGGGGAGTCCGAAGCGGGGAATGATCTCCTTGACGAATTTAAGAGCCATCATTTTGGCAGTGTTGTTACGACATGGGAAGGCTTCAGGCCATCCGCTGAATCGATCCACTAAGACGAGAAGGTATCTGAATCCTTGGGTCCGGGGGAACTCAGTAAAATCTATTTGCCAAACTAGTCCTGGGCCTGGGGTAGGTTCCAGAGTGGCTGGTGGCACTGACACTCCAGGTCGAGGGTTGTTCTTTTGGCAGACTAGACATTCAGCCTGCACCTGGGAGGCCAGAGGCCTAAGTCCAGAGGTTAGAAAATATTTATTCATAAGCTGGGAAACAGCCTCTCTTCCTGCGTGGGTAGACTGATGTAGTTTCTGTAGTACTGGCCGTATTAGATTCCTTGGTAGGAGGATTTTTCCTTCTGTGGAGTGGAGCCATCCCTCCTTTTCCCGGAGCCTAAGTGTGTTGGCTAGGTTCCTCTCTTCGTGAGAGTACTGAGGGGTTGGGAGCTCCCCCACTGATGGGATGAGGGCATGCATATGGGCGTCTTCAGCTTCCTGTGGTTCCAGGGTAGCAGCTCGCTTGGCCTCTCTGTCCGCCCTGGCATTACCCTTAGCCACATCTTGATCTTCTCTTTGATGAGCCTTGCAGTGTATTACTGCTACTTCTGAGGGGAGCTGTACCGCTTCTAAAAGCCGGAGAATTTGAGGCCCATGTTTAACCGGGGAACCTTGAGCTGTCAACATTCCTCTTTCCTTCCACAGACCGGCATAAGCGTGTAGTATTCCAAAGGCATATCTGGAATCAGTAAAAATGTTAACTTTTTTTCCCTTTTGACAGTTCAAGTGCACGGGTTAAGGCTACCAATCCAGCCAGCTGAGCTGATGTCCCAGCAGGCAAACCCTCTGCTTCCACAGTCTTATGGAGAGATACAATAGCATAGCCTGCCCTCCTCTGTCCGTTTACAACTGTACTGCTGCCGTCAGTATACCACTCATAATCAGCATTAGGGAGGGGTTGATCTTTTAAGTCTGGGCGGCTGGAGTATTGGACATCTATGATTTCCAGACAGTCATGTTCCTGCTCCTCTGTCTCCGGTAACAGGGTGGCTGGGTTAAGGGAGGGACAGGTCTGTAGGGTAACTTCAGGATTTTCTAACAGTTTTGATACTGTTTGATTCGCACTGAGCTTTTGCCTGGGAGAAGCTGAATATGAACAGGGGTCTGACGGTTTGCCTTCCCTGGGACCCCTGATGCCCATACTAGAGGAAAAACCTGCTTTTCCCACTGGCTCCATTCTGGGGCTTGCATGGCTGAGGGCTCAGTTGCAAGAGTCATTATCCAGGCATTCTCTGGGGGTAAGGTGAGGGTTATTTTATCTTGGGTGAAATGCAGGGTGGCACCTAAGCGACAAAGCAGGTCCCGTCCCAATAGAGGCGTTGGACAATCGGGGAGGTAAACCAGTCTGTGAGATAGAGTTCTGTTTCCCAAAGCACATTCCGCAGGGGCATATACTGGGCACTTGGTTCCTTTCCCTGTGGCACCCACCACAGTGAGGGAATCTGCCACAGGCAGCTGCAGAGGTTGGTTTACAGCGGTTCGTGCAACTTCAGAGTCTATTAAAAAGTCTATGTTTGAATCTTCCACCCGCATTTTTACTCGGGGTTCCGGGGGCAGGATAGTCCGTCTCCCCTGACACCCCTATTCTTGATCCTCTGCTGCCATCATAGGGGTACCTTCCCTTTCGGGGCACTCATTTTTCCAATGTCCCTCCTTTCGGCATATGGCACACTGGTTGCGACCCAGACGCCTTTCCTGTGAGCCAGGGCGCCCACGTCCACGTCCTCTCATTCCCCGGCCCCTTCCACCTTCCTGGAATTTTCCCTTGCCACCGGCCTGTACTGCTGCAACCATCATTTTCGCTTGCCTCTTTTCCTTTTCTCCCTCCCTAAGGCTGTAAGCCCTGTTTGCAGTTTCCAGAATCTGTGCTATGGTCATGCCCATCAAATCCTCCTTTTTCTGCAGTTTCCTTTTAATGTCAGGGGCTGCACGGCTGGTAAAAATACCCTTTATGATTGCCTCAGTTTCCCGTTCATCAGGGTTTGCATTAGTAGTTTGCCTGATGGTATCCCGAATACGCTGCAGAAAAGCAACCGGACTCTCTTTTGGCTCCTGTACTAGCTCATAAGGCTTAGCCCAATTGTTATGTCGGACAGCTGAGTGTCGGAGACCATGTAATAGGAGCTCCTTGTATACTGTGAGACGCGTTTGGCCCGCAGGGGGACCTGGACTGCAGCAGTAGGGACGTGATGTGGATTCTGTTCATGTCTCTTCTGTGCCTCCTCCCTTGCTTTAGACACAACCTGATTACGCTCCATCTCAGACAGCAGGGTCCGCATAAGGACATTACAGTCATCCCAGTCAGGTTTACAGCTAGCCAGACACCCTTCAAAAATAGAAATGAACTTGCTTGGGTTCGTTGAGAATTTTCCTGCCTCTGCCTTGAAAAGCAGCCAGACGTACAGGGTTAAAAGCAACTGACACAAGATCCTGTGTTCCTGGACGGGCTACCACACTCTCAGTAATTAACGGATACAATCCCACTGGGGCGGGGGGGGGGGTACTCTCTGAAGCCTGTGGGGGTGGAGGAGCCGAAGGGGACACCGACTCTGCCATCACAACCGGAGGAGGGTTCTGGGGACTAACAGTAGTTACTACCGAACCTGACGGAGTCAAATTACACCTTTGCAAAAGATCTGACCTATCTCTTAACAACATAAACAACTGTACATACATATGTTCATTCCATTTACCCGTACGCTGACAAAACAAAAGCAATTGAAGGATCGTATTATAATTGAGTGATCCCTCCGGTGGCCACCTTTCCTGGTCCTCTAGCTGATATTGAGGCCAGTCTACTGTACAGAATCTTTTCAGTTTACTTTTAATCAACGGATCCGATCCAAACACTTTCCAGTTCACCAGAATGCATTCCAAGGGTGTACACCTTGCCCTGCCTGCCATACTCTGTCCCTGCCCCATATTAGGGAGACACTGGGCGTCCCCAGGTCAAAACAGGTAGACGCTGGGCGTCCCCAGGTCAAGACAGATAAAGTCCCCACTGGACTGTTCCTACCTTATCCAAGGGTCCGGTTCTGCACCGTCGCCCTATCCACGGGACCGGTTCCCCACCGTCACCCGCAGCTGCTTCTCCACTACTCAAGCGCGTTGCACCGTTGTGCCCTCCGGGGTCGACCAAACCACGTCTCTGCCGAGGCCCCCCGATGAAGTCACCGGTGAGCGCTCTGGGCGTCGGTCGTCGTCGTAATCCGTCGGCCACCAGGAGGGATCCGGGCAAGGCTAAATTTCAGCCTCGAGCCCCACGTTGGGCGCCAAAAACTGTTGCTGGCACAGAGGTGCCCGAGGCAAAGCAACAGGGGTTCGTGG
>NW_020710502.1:0-1912 GCF_002925995.2 Terrapene triunguis
CACCATAAGCTTCCCCTTTTCACTATCACATTCCCCAAAGAGCCAGAGCAGAAGATGATTCAGTGGAGTGGTCAAAACAGCCAAGATTCATCCTAGAGCAGGGTGAAGGATTGACTGTGCTTAGAGTGAGGTTCCAGTTACAGCCAGCATAGGAGAACAAATCCACCATCTTTTCCTCCCACCACCAAAACCAAAACTGTGGATACACAGAACCAAATGCTCCAAGACAGATCTTTCCTCTCGGTGTCCCAGTACGTTCTGTGTTGTCCTTCAGTTTACATTGTGTCCTCCTTGGGGCAAGGGATGGTTTCTTCTGCATTTTGCATAGTGCCCAGCAGACTTTTGCACTGGGTCTAGCAAAAGGCAAAAGAGGTTAATGATACGTGATGCCACCAGGAGAGAAGGAAGTGAATGAGGTTACCCACCAATGTGAGGATGTTTCACTTTCTGCTTGAGTCATTTCTCTCACCTTCCATATCAAGTTTGGATTCATGTCTTCATCTTCAAGGCTCTGCATGACTCAGCTCATATGTAGATCTTTGATCTTGTTTCCTCTTGCTCCCCCTTACTGCTCTCTATGCTCCACCACGATTTTTCTCCTACATGCTCCATTAGTATCCTTTCCCCATTGACCTCTAATCTCCTTGCTCCAGGTTGCTTTCAACATCTGGAATGTCCTCCCTTATATACCAAACTACCTCCTCTCTGAATCATTGCTTGAGGCACATGAGGCTTCCATGAGAACTTTTATCAAAGACGCAAATGTAGAAAATAGCTCTAATAAAAATACAGAAACAAACTGCTTGAAGTTTGGTCCTTCAGCCAAGGTACTAGGTAACACAGATGAGCGTTCAGTGTACTGATTTAACCAGTACACTGCTGAATTCCCTAGGTACTGGTACCACATACAAGTGACAGCTTAGTTTGGAACCAGTTCCTCCCCATTCTGTCTTAGCAATTCTCAGATGCTGTGAATCCAACCTGATGAAAGTCCAGTCGGGTCCATGCAGTACAGCCCCACTAAACTAACCTTGTATAACCTTGTATAACCAAACCCCCAAGGAACCAAACTGAAATATCTCCTGGGGTTCGGCTTCCTGGACTCTTGTTCCCCAAGGCAAGGGCACAGTGAAGGAAGGCCAGGCTAGCTGACAGCACATTGATCAGCTCCAGTGGGATACTGTCATTTGGAGAGCAGCCAAAAGTTCCACGCTAGCTAACATCTTGGGGCTCTGTGGAACAGGTGCACATGGAGTGGCCTAGCCAGCTGGCTGTTTTGGGTGATACCCCTTTAGCAAGGGCATGGGGTGGGCTGTTGGAACAGGTGGAACAAGAAAGTTCTGTGGCAGTTGGGATACAGGAAGTCTGAGGTGGCCAGTTGGAAGCAGGCAGGCTGGAGAGTGGAGATTGCAAGAAGCAGATTGGGAGGGGAGAGATTGGGAGTTGCAGATAGAACTGGGCAATTTGGGGTTGGGATTGGCAGTTTGAACAGGGAGGGGACTGACAATTGGGACTGGCAGATGGGGTGAGGGAATGACAGTTGGGGTTGCCAGTTTGAACTGGGTGACGAGTGACAGTTGGGATTGGCAGATGGGATGAGGGTGGTGACAGTTGGGACTGGCAGTTGGGATGAGGGTGGTGACAGTTGGGAATAGCAGTTTGAACTGGATGGGGAGTGACAGTTGGGATTGGCAGTTGGGATGAGGGGGGTGACAGCTGGGATTGACAGATGGGGTTAGGGGATGACAGTTGGGATTGGCAGACAGGGTGAGGGGATGACAGTTGGGACTGTCAGTTTGATCTGGACGGGGAGTGACAGTTGGGATTGGCAGTTGGGATGAGGGGGGTGACAGTTGGGACTGGCAGTTTGAACTCGATGGGGAGTGACAGTTGGGATGAGGGTGGTGACAGT
>NW_020710503.1:0-1910 GCF_002925995.2 Terrapene triunguis
CACCATAAGCTTCCCCTTTTCACTATCACATTCCCCAAAGAGCCAGAACAGAAGATGATTCAGTGGAGTGGTCAAAACAGACAAGATTCATCCTAGAGCAGGGTGAAGGATTGACTGTGCTTAGAGTGAGGTTCCAGTTACACCCAGCATAGGAGAACAAATCCACCATCTTTTCCTCCCACCACCAAAACCAAAACTGTGGATACACAGAACCAAATGCTCCAAGACAGATCTTTCCTCTCGGTGTCCCAGTAAGTTCTGTGTTGTCCTTCAGTTTACATTGTGTCCTCCTTGGGGCAAGGGATGGTTTCTTCTGCATTTTGCATAGTGCCCAGCAGACTTTTGCACTGGGTCTAGCAAAAGGCAAAAGAGGTTAATGATACGTGATGCCACCAGGAGAGAAGGAAGTGAATGAGGTTACCTACCAATGCGAGGATGTTTCACTTTCTGCTTGCGTCATTTCTCTCACCTTCCATATCAAGTTTGGATTCATGTCTTCATCTTCAAGGCTCTGCATGACTCAGCTCACATGTGTAGATCTTTGATCTTGTTTCCTCTTGCTCCCCCTTACTGCTCTCTATGCTCCACCATGATTTTTCTCCTACATGCTCCATTAGTATCCTTTCCCCATTGACCTCTAATCTCCTTGCTCCAGGTTGCTTTCAACATCTGGAATGTCCTCCCTTATATACCAAACTACCTCCTCTCTGAATCATTGCTTGAGGCACATGAGGCTTCCATGAGAACTTTCATCAAAGACGCAAATGTAGAAAATAGCTCTAATAAAAATACAGAAACAAACTGCTTGAAGTTTGGTCCTTCAGCCAAGGTACTAGGTAACACAGATGAACATTCAGTGTACTGATTTAACCAGTACACTGCTGAATTCCCTAGGTACTGGTACCACATACAAGTGACAGCTTAGATTGGAACCAGTTCCTCCCCATTCTTTCTCAGATGCTGTGAATCCAACCTGATGAAAGTCCAGTCGGGTCCATGCAATACAGCCCCACTAAACTACACCTTGTATAACCAAACCCCCAAGGAACCAAACTGAAATATCCCCTGGGGTTCGGCTTCCTGGACTCTTATTCCCCAAGGCAAGGGCACAGTCAAGGAAGGCCAGGCTAGCTGACAGCACATTGATCAGCTCCAGTGGGATACTGTCATTTGGAGAGCAGCCAAAAGATCCACGCTAGCTAACATCTTGGGGCTCTTTGTAAAATCCAGAGGGCAGAAAGCATGTGGAACAGGTGCACATGGAGTGGCCTAGCCAGCAGGCTGTTTTGGGTGATACCCCTTTAGCAAGGGCACGGGGTGGGCTGTTGGAACAAGAAAGTTCTGTGGCAGTTGGGATACAGGAAGTCTGAGGTGGCCAGTTGGAAGCAGGCAGGCTGGAGAGTGGAGATTGCAAGAAGCAGATTGGGAGGGGAGAGATTGGGAGTTGCAGATAGAACTGGGCAATCTGGGGTTGGGATTGGCAGTTTGAACAGGGAGGGGACTGACAATTGGAACTGGCAGATGGGGTGAGGGAATGACAGTTGGGATTGCCAGTTTGAACTGGGTGACGAGTGACAGTTGGGATTGGCAGATGGGATGAGGGTGGTGACAGTTGGGACTGGCAGTTGGGATGAGGGTGGTGACAGTTAGGATTGACAGATGGGGTTAGGGATGACAGTTGGGATTGTCTGATGGGTGAGGGGAATGACAGTTGGGAATGGCAGTTCGAACTGGATGGGGAGTGACAGTTGGGATTGGCAGTTGGGATGAGGGGGTTGACAGCTGGGATTGACAGATGGGGTTAGGGGATGACAGTTGGGATTGGCAGTTGGGATGAGGGGATGACAGTTGGAATTGGCAGACGGGGTGAGGGGATGACAGTTGGGACTGTCAGTTTGATCTGGATGGGG
>NW_020710504.1:0-2182 GCF_002925995.2 Terrapene triunguis
GCTCACCTGTGAGCTCACGAACGTCTCTCTCGGACGACCAGGAGCCGGTATCTTCCGGTACCTCCTGCTGCGGCTGCCACCTCCGCCTTTTCTCACCGAACGCTTCAGTCGGCTGTGTTTGCATACGTGATAGGAGAATTTGGACAGTCTGCAATTGTAAAACTTGATCATTATGAAAACACATTTTCTATTTTATGAGTTTAACTTTGTCCTTTAAAACCTTGAATTTGGGATTATTGTTCACTTTCTTCCTCTTGTGATTTATGATGTTCACCAACTACTGCATGCATCCTCACTTTTTTCAGTTTCTGTGGCTGCAGATGTTTTTATATATTTCATTCTTTTTGTTCTGGTGTAAGGTTCTTCTGCATGTTTACGTTTTTGTTTCTTTATATGTGTTTGTTTTTCTTCTTCATTATGATTACCATTTCCATTTATTTCCACCCGAGCTGTATTATTCCTCTCATGCTTTTTCTTCTTCTTTTTCCTCTTTGCATTATTGCTTTTGGAAGTTTCCTCATTTTCATCTTCAGTACCTTCCTTTTCTTTCTTAGGCTTTAATCGGCTGCCTCGATGTCCAAGCCGAATCACGTCGGGGTCACCATTTGTGGGGATCACGTCGGGGTCACCATTTGTGGGGTTCCATGCGGAATCACGTCGGGGTCACCATTTGTGGGGTTCCATGCGGAATCACGTCGGGGTCACCATTTGTGGGGAGCGGATAAAGCACACGACCAATGTGGTTGCAAGCTTACCTCTGAATTCTGTTTATTACAAGCTTTCTTTTATAGTCTTTCTTAACATTGCATAACACAATTAGGCTATAATTACACCTCTATTGATTGGACAAGAAGGAGAATCATGTGTTTATCACATGTATGGCCCCACACCGATTGGTTCAGATGTTCCTTACATAAGGCCTCATCTTATATAACCACCAGGGGGCTTTACATAAGGCCATGATTTATTGTCAGGCAAGTGTCCCATCGTGACCCTTACCCTCTCATGGAACTTTGCATCCCCACACCTCCCCCCTTTTTCTTAAATAAGGAAGTATTAAGAAACATAATATTACATAAATACCCACGAAAACTATCGGGGTGTAAATAAGGATAGCCAATAAGATATATTCTAAAGGGATTCGATGGGGTGGCCATGGACAAATAAAAAGGGCTTCTTGGCCAATCTGGTTCGCCCAGGTGACCCAAACATTTTGTCGTGGGTTAACAAAAGATACAGAACTTGGATATACAAAGACCCCTGCTCCTATAATAAGGAGTCCGAACAAATAGAAGTACAGCATTATTAGGTGTCTAGGCTGTGACAAACAACAAGTGCAGGTCCGGTGTCGCGGGGTCGTCGTCCGGCTCCTGCGTGGCGGCGTCGGGCTCTTGTCTTGAGCCACGGCCGGACCCACTTTGCTGGAACCCACCAGGGACCCATTTGTGGAACCTCCTTGAACGCAGCCAACGCCAGTCCCTGTGACTGTAAGATGCGCGGGTCGAGGCGCGCCTGGAGTTGTGGCTTCACATAGACCCCTTTTTTCATAAGCATGTCTTGGGTCGCGTAACGCAGCGGATTATCGTTAGGTAAGTCTATGTTACGCACTATAGCCATCTTGACGCGCTTCGCCCAATTATCCTTCCACAACAATCGCTGTGTTGGCGTTAAAAGCATGTCAGCAAATTTCACAGAGTCATAAGGGCACATGGCCTGCCCAACAAATATCTGCTCGATCAAGGACTGCACATATGGGTTATGCATGCCATATGACATTATAGATTTTTGGGCCTCCCGTACAAGCTTCCAATTTAAGGGAGCCCATTGCCGTCTGGCGGGGTTCTGTGGATCCGGTGTCACTACTGGATAAGCCTCGGGCTCAAATTCCCCCTCTATATGGGCTTCCCTAATAAGTCCGTGCCAACGCCTTACAGGGTCCGGGGGGCCCGAGCCGCCCGGGATATTGTTTGAAGCATGTCGCAGGGTGGACTAGGATCAACTTCGGGTGCACTGGGGATGAGTGGTATGATAGTGTCCTCACCCCCAAAGAACTCACGGGCTCCCACCGACAACACACAAGGCGACTCCTCTTTTGCAGACAAAGCAGAGCACATTTTATGGAATGCAGCCGCTCACCTGTGAGCTCACGAACGTCTCTCTCGGACGACCAGGAGCCGGTATC
>NW_020710505.1:0-1687 GCF_002925995.2 Terrapene triunguis
TTCCAGGCCTGGGCACAATTCTTTCCCCTGGTACAGCTTTTGTTCCAGCTTAGGTGTTATCTAGGGGCTTCTCCATGATGGCTCCTCTCCCCCCTCTTCTGTTCCACCCCTTTATATATCTTTTGCATAAGGCGGGAACCCTTTGTCTCTCTGGGTTTCCACACCCCCCCCCCTCACGGGAAAAGCACCTGGTTAAAGATGGATTCCAGTTCAGGTGACATGATCACATGTCACTGCAAGACTTCATTACTCACTTGCCAGCACACACATATACAGGGAGACTCACAGGTAAACAGCCATTTGCAGACAATGGGAGTCATCAAGATTCCAAACCATCATTAATGGCCCACACTTTACATAATTACAATAGGCCCTCAGAGTTACATTTTATATTTCTAGTTTTAGATACAAGAGTGGTACATTTATACAAATTAGATGATCATACTCAGTAGATTATGCACTTTGTAATGATACCTTACAAGAGACCTTTTGCATGAAGCATATCCCAGTTACATTATATCACTTATTACCATATTTTCTCTAAATCTATCCCAGTTACATTATATTGACTTATTATCAAGTTTTTATAAAACCATATAGACTGCACAACGTCACACCCTCCTCCTGAACTTACTGCCAGAGACTTGGACACTGACCATGGCGGAGGCAGTATACCTAAAATTCGTTTTTGGGCTCCCCTATGGGGCAGACACTCCTGTGTCCCCCAAAAGGGAAAGAGACCCTGATCCAGCTGTAGGCTCACAGCTCCAAGCTATGAGAGACCTTTCGCTGGCCAGCAAAATCCCCCCCCCTTTAACTCAGGTTGGGTTTGTTTCCAGCTAGAGTCCTTGGGGTTTGTTCCCACCGCAGCAGTCACCAGGACCCCAACTTCCAGCTCCAGGATACGTGTCTCTGTGCACCTCTTCCACTCCATTACAGCCAGGTTATGGTTCTGGGTCTTACTTGCTTTGTCTCTTAAGTCCAGGCTGGTGGGCAGCCTTTTCCTTTCCCAGGCAAATTGTACATCAATTTCCATTTGTCTCCCCTTGAGACCATCGCTTGATGAGCTGGGATACCACAGAGAACACCCTCCTGCCAGAACAGGCACCCCTCCACTCCTGTCTTGCTAGGTTAGACACTTCAGTCAGCTTCAGCACAGACAGAGGTTGGGCCACACCCATCTGCAGTTCACTGAAACTGAGATGGACTCAGTTCAGGGGCTTCTTAGTTAACAGAGACATTCCCAGTGCCCATTGTTCAGTCTTTCTGGGCAATTTGCAACTTGAGTAGTTTTAGCTTCTTTTGATCTTCATTCTTACTTATTTTGCTTCCTTTTCTGTCCCTACTTCCCTTTCCCGAAATAAGCAAACAGAAAATAACAAACCAGTAACCACTTTGTCTGTTCTCCAGCCACCACACTTAAAACTCACTTAAAATCACTACCAGTATTTCAAAGCAATCAGCTGTGCACAGATCCTGCTCGACTACGCCACTGTGACGGGTTGGATCACAGAAACCCCCTTGGGAGCTGCCACCCGATGTGCCAAGACTACCCCTGCTTCTGTTTTCCCTGCCAGCTCAGGACTCCAGCACCCCGTCTTGCTGAATTAGACACTCCAGTCTGGCTCTAACACAGACCAAGGGTCTGAATCACTTGTCCCAATGCTGCAAGTTTACCCAAAAACAG
>NW_020710506.1:0-1780 GCF_002925995.2 Terrapene triunguis
GAGAGACTGCTGAGCTGGAATTGATATGCAAACTAGACACAATCAACTCAGGGCTAAATAGGGATTGGGAATGGCTGAGCCATTACAAACATTGAATCTATCTCCCCTTGTAAGTATTCTCACACTTGCTTCTTATCAAACTGTCTGTACTTGGCTACCTTGATTATCACTTCAAAAGTTTTTTTTCTCTTACTTAATTGGCCTCTCAGAGTTGGTAAGACAACTCCCACCTGTTCATGCTCTCTGTATGTGTGTATATATATCTCCTCGATATTTGTTTCACTCAATATGCATCCGAAGAAGTGGGTTGTAGCCCACGAAAGCTTATGCTCTAATAAATTTGTTAGTCTCTAAGGTGCCACAAGTACTCCTGTTCTTTTTATCTGAAAAGTAATACTTGAGACAAGAACCCACTTCAGTTCCTACTACAGCCATGCTAGAGTGAGCTGCAGGGGCAGAAGCACTTCAGAAGGCTGAGCATGGTAGCTAGGCAGCTAAGGTTCCATAACAAGTAGCGCACAGGTGCTAGGAAAACCCAGTGATTTCATAGCTACCACATTAAGCCTGGTGGTGAGTCATAAATGTCACGGCTACTACTGCTCTGTCTAGCAAATAAGTGAAGCTGGAGTGGGAGTGTTTCCCCTGCTTCTGATCTGCCTAGATACAGAGAGGGTCAGACTAGGATCTCAGTTACACCAGCATAAATCTGGAGCAAGCAATTAAAGATTGATGAGGACACAGCAGCCAAATGAGGACAGACACATGCATGGAATGAAGTAGCAGGCAGCAACTTTTATTAAACTTTAACACAGGGAAGGGGCGCAACCTGCCCATCACTCTTACTCTCTTATACCTGATATTTAATTGGTTCCAGTGTGGGGTTTATAGGGCTCTCTAACATATAACCTGTTAACTGGCACCAGGGTTAGAGGCTAGGTAACGCATAATGTGAGTGGCTCTCCTCAGCCTACCTCCCCAAGAATCAGCTCTCTCTGAGTCCCAGCACCATCTCTCCTGCAGGGGGGACAGAAGGTGCAGCAGGGTGGGGACCTCGGCCCACAAGGGCCTCAAATTCTGACTTTCCCCACAAAGGCCACAAGGTTTCACCCTATCACATGAGCCCAAGGCCCATGACCAAAATCCCAGGTCTTTTACCTCTGGGAACTGTTCATTTCATTCTCTTAATCACATTGGAAACTGGCTGCAAGTGGCTGTGAATGAACACCACCATCCCAGTACTTCAATTAGGTACAAAGCACATTCCTACTTTACCCACTGTAGTCTGAAGGTGCTGCGAGGAAGGCAAAAAAACCTCCCCGGTCGTCCACCAATTGGCCCATGGAAGAAAAATTTCCTTCCTAATCCCTTAAACTGGTAATATATGCTGCAGGTCTAGCCTGTCTGGTCGGGTTCACATTGCTAGTTCAGGTGGGCTGCTGGAAAAGAGCCAGCAGAGGCTCCACGTGGCCCTCGCACTGGGCTAAATCCTGGGAATGGAGAATGGTGGCCTTGAGCACCCCTCTCTCCCAGCTAGTCAATGGGTTCCAAAGACTCCTAGTGGGAGGAGCTACCTATTGTCCTTTGGCAAGTGTCTTCCTCCCTTGCTACTGGAACTGTCTTCCTTTCACCACTGGCCCCTCAAGTTAACCCACCCGTTGATGAGGGTAGGTGGCATTTAGGAAAAACTACCCATCTCTTCAACATGAGAAATGCCCAATTTTCTTTACCTGTAAAAAATATAAAAAAATACCTTGTGATGAGCTGCACTAGCTAACAACAA
>NW_020710507.1:0-1434 GCF_002925995.2 Terrapene triunguis
GTAATTATTAGTGTTATTTTATGCTCTCTACAAACATCTGAAAAGTAATACTTGAGACAAGAACCCACTTCAGTTCCTACTACAGCCATGCTAGAGTGAGCTGCAGGGGCAGAAGCACTTCATAAGGCTGAGCATGGTAGCTAGGCAGCTAAGGTTCCATAACAAGTAGTGTACAGGTGCTAGGAAAACCCAGTGATTTCATAGCTATCACATTAAGCCTGGTGGTGAGTCATAAATGTCACGGCTACTACTGCTCTGTCTAGCAAATAAGTGAAGCTGGAGTGGGAGTGTTTCCCCTGCTTCTGATCTGTCTAGATACAGAGAGGGTCAGAGTAGGATCTCAGTTACACCAGCATAAATCTGGAGCAAGCAATTAAAGATTGATGAGGACACAGCAGCCAAATGAGGACAGACACATGCATGGAATGAGGTAGCAGGCGACAACTTTTATTAAACTTTAACACAGGGAAGGGGCGCAACCTGCCCATCACTCTTACTCTCTTATACCTGATATTTAATTGGTTCCAGTGTGGGGTTTATAGGGCTCTCTAACATATAACCTGTTAACTGGCACCAGGGTTAGAGGCTAGGTAACCCATAATGTGAGTGGCTCTTCTCAGCCTACCTCCCCAAGAATCAGCTCTCTCTGAGTCCCAGCACCATCTCTCCTGCAGGGGGGACAGAAGGTGCAGCAGGGTGGGGACCTCGGCCCGCAAGGGCCTCAAATTCTGACTTTCCCCACAAAGGCCACAAGGTTTCACCCTATCACATGAGCCCAAGGCCCATGACCAAAATCCCAGGTCTTTTACCTCTGGGAACTGTTCATTTCATTCTCTTAATCACATTGGAAACTGGCTGCAAGTGGCTGTGAATGAACACCACCATCCCAGTACTTCAATTAGGTACAAAGCACATTCCTACTTTACCCACTGTAGCCTGAAGGTGCTGCGAGGAAGGCAAAAAAACCTCCCCGGTCCTCCACCAATTGGCCCATGGAAGAAAAATTTCCTTCCTAATCCCTTAAACTGGTAATATATGCTGCAGGTCTAGCCTGTCTGGTCGGGTTCACATTGCTAGTTCAGGTGGGCTGCTGGAAAAGAGCCAGCAGAGGCTCCACGTGGCCCTCGCACTGGGCTAAATCCTGGGAATGGAGAATGGTGGCCTTGAGCACCCCTCTCTCCCAGCTAGTCAATGGGTTCCAAAGACTCCTAGTGGGAGGAGCTACCTATTGTCCTTTGGCAAGTGTCTTCCTCCCTTGCTACTGGAACTATCTTCCTTTCACCACTGGCCCCTCAAGTTAACCCACCCGTTGATGAGGGTAGGTGGCATTTAGGAAAAACTACCCATCTCTTCAACATGAGAAATGCCCAATTTTCTTTACCTGGGTAAAATATAAAAAAATACCTTGTGATGAGCTGCACTAGCTAACAACAA
>NW_020710508.1:0-1138 GCF_002925995.2 Terrapene triunguis
CTTCTGGAGAGTGTTGCTTTTGATAAACTAGATTCTTAAGCTTTTTCTCTATTGATTCCCTGAGAGAGGTAGGAGACCTCTTTGCATTCAGCAATTGCTGAATCAAAACCAGTAGAAGTATTTGACCCTGTAAAAAGTACAGATGGCCTCTTCTTTGCCTATTTACTTGTAGTGAAGGCTCTGGATGTGCTGGTTTGTTCAGAATTGGGGGTGCTGGCCCTTTTGCGTCATGGCTTGGAAACTACAATGGCTTCAAGGGATCTTGTAGAAGCTATCTTTGCCCTTTTTAAAGCTGGTTCCTTTGATCTATCTTTCTTGTTGCTGCTGTGTATCTTGTTGAATAACACTTGATGAGTCTGCCAATGCATATAAATAAAATGTTTTAGGTTCCAGTTTAAAACAAAAACCTGTGATAAAGTATCACAGAGAGGGACAGGGCCTACACCTCTGACAAACATACTGTAAATTCCTGCATGGCACAATTATCATTTTAAGTAAGGCAAAACCCAAGTGTAAAAAAGGAGAAAAAAAGGGGAGGTGGGAGCGGGGTGAAGAAACTTTCTCTTATCACTACAGAAAGCAGCACACTAAATTCACAGCCTTTATAGTATACAAAACAAATTGCTGTTAGTATAGGCCATTCTTTTTAACTCCATGCATATGTATTTCAAAAACCAATGTTCAGGCTGTCACAAACCAGAAATCCCTTATACATGCAAAACCATGGTTATTTTAATTCAGTTGTTGTGAATTACTAATAGCGATAACCCTTTAGTATTAGTATTTAGTAGTATTTAGGGAGGAAAATTTGTTGTTTGAAATTTGTACACTCTCTCAACCTAATTCCAATAAACAACCAAACATTTTAAAACACAGTCATTTCAAAGATGCAAACTCATATTTAAAAAAGAACAACCCATACCATCTGTTGACTTTGACTTCCATCTTGGTCTAAATTAAAAAATAATTTAAAAAAACATTTATTTAAAAAATAAACCATCATCCTGTAAAACTTTAAACATCTTACCAAAATATGTTAACACTTCTAATGTGCCTTGTGATACTTCAAAGAAGAAGGCATTGTCCTATTTTTTATATATATATATATATATATATATATATATATATATATATATGG
>NW_020710508.1:1238-2376 GCF_002925995.2 Terrapene triunguis
CTTCTGGAGAGTGTTGCTTTTGATAAACTAGATTCTTAAGCTTTTTCTCTATTGATTCCCTGAGAGAGGTAGGAGACCTCTTTGCATTCAGCAATTGCTGAATCAAAACCAGTAGAAGTATTTGACCCTGTAAAAAGTACAGATGGCCTCTTCTTTGCCTATTTACTTGTAGTGAAGGCTCTGGATGTGCTGGTTTGTTCAGAATTGGGGGTGCTGGCCCTTTTGCGTCATGGCTTGGAAACTACAATGGCTTCAAGGGATCTTGTAGAAGCTATCTTTGCCCTTTTTAAAGCTGGTTCCTTTGATCTATCTTTCTTGTTGCTGCTGTGTATCTTGTTGAATAACACTTGATGAGTCTGCCAATGCATATAAATAAAATGTTTTAGGTTCCAGTTTAAAACAAAAACCTGTGATAAAGTATCACAGAGAGGGACAGGGCCTACACCTCTGACAAACATACTGTAAATTCCTGCATGGCACAATTATCATTTTAAGTAAGGCAAAACCCAAGTGTAAAAAAGGAGAAAAAAAGGGGAGGTGGGAGCGGGGTGAAGAAACTTTCTCTTATCACTACAGAAAGCAGCACACTAAATTCACAGCCTTTATAGTATACAAAACAAATTGCTGTTAGTATAGGCCATTCTTTTTAACTCCATGCATATGTATTTCAAAAACCAATGTTCAGGCTGTCACAAACCAGAAATCCCTTATACATGCAAAACCATGGTTATTTTAATTCAGTTGTTGTGAATTACTAATAGCGATAACCCTTTAGTATTAGTATTTAGTAGTATTTAGGGAGGAAAATTTGTTGTTTGAAATTTGTACACTCTCTCAACCTAATTCCAATAAACAACCAAACATTTTAAAACACAGTCATTTCAAAGATGCAAACTCATATTTAAAAAAGAACAACCCATACCATCTGTTGACTTTGACTTCCATCTTGGTCTAAATTAAAAAATAATTTAAAAAAACATTTATTTAAAAAATAAACCATCATCCTGTAAAACTTTAAACATCTTACCAAAATATGTTAACACTTCTAATGTGCCTTGTGATACTTCAAAGAAGAAGGCATTGTCCTATTTTTTATATATATATATATATATATATATATATATATATATATATATGG
>NW_020710509.1:0-5213 GCF_002925995.2 Terrapene triunguis
GTCTCTGTACACAGAGAGCTGTTACCCTTCCCTTTATAGTTATGACACGCCCCCCAAATCACAGATAGTGTTGGACGTTCGGTTCCACACTGGCTGTGATTTCTTCCTGGAGTTCTAGGAGAAAACAGAGTTAATAAGACACATGTACCTTTAGACATACTACTGATTATATAAAAACTAACAATATGTTTCATTTCAAGAACAATTGTTAACCAGTTAACTCTGGGAAACTTTCCCGGGAGAGTGCATCAGCCACTTTGTTAGAAGCTCCCGAAATGTGTTGTATTTCAAAATCAAAATCTTGGAGAGCTAAACTCCATCGAAGAAGTTTTTTGTTATTTCCCTTGGCGGTATGAAGCCACTGTAGCGCAGCATGGTCTGTTTGTAGTTGGAAACGCCGTCCCCAAACATATGGGCGTAGCTTTTCCAGCGCGTACACAATGGCGTAGCATTCTTTTTCGCTGATTGACCAGTGGCTTTCCCTCTCAGACAGTTTTTTGCTGAGAAACACGACAGGATGGAATTCTTGATCCGGTCCTTCCTGCATTAAAACTGCTCCCACGCCTCGCTCGGACGCATCTGTGGTTACTAGGAACGGTTTGTCAAAGTCTGGGGCCCTTAGCACAGGGTCAGACATGAGTGTTGCCTTAAGCTGGTTAAAGGCCTTTTGACACTTATCAGTCCACTGAACTGCATTTGGCTGTTTCTTTTTGGTTAGGTCTGTCAGCGGGGCGGCGATTTGGCTGTAGTGTGGTACAAATCGCCTATAATATCCGGCCAAGCCTAAGAAGGATTGGACCTGTTTCTTTGACTTTGGAACCGGCCACTTTTGGATAGCATCCACTTTGGCCTGTAGGGGATTTATAGTTCCTTGACCCACCTGGTGCCCCAGGTACGTCACTCTGTTTTGGCCTATTTGACACTTTTTAGCCTTAACAGTTAGTCCTGCCTGTCGGATGCGCTCGAAGACTTTTCCCAGGTGCTCCAGGTGCTCTGTCCATGAATCAGAAAAAATGGCCACATCATCGAGGTAGGCAACTGCAGATTCTCCCAATCCCGCTAGGAGACCATCTACAAGTCTTTGGAAGGTGGCGGGTGCATTTCGCAACCCGAAAGGGAGTACATTGAATTCGTACACCCCTGCCTGGGTGACGAAGGCTGACCTTTCCTTAGCGGGTTCATCTAGTGGTACTTGCCAGTACCCTTTGGTTAAGTCTAAAGTAGAGATGAATTGGGCATGTCCCAATTTTTCCAATAGCTCATCTGTGCGTGGCATTGGATAGTTGTCAGGACGAGTTACAGCATTTAGCTTACGGTAGTCCACGCAAAAGCGTATTTCCCCATCTGGTTTGGGAACTAGAACCACTGGAGATGCCCATGCACTGTTAGAGGGGCGGATTATACCCATCTGTAGCATGTCCTGGATCTCCCTTTGTATAGCAGCTTGGGCATGAGGTGACTCCCGGTAGGATGGGGTTCTAATTGGGTGAGCATTACCTGTGTCAATGGAGTGGTATGCCCGTTCGGTCCGTCCTGGAGTGGCTGAGAAAATCGGTGCAAAGCTTGTGCACAGCTCCTTGATCTGCTGTCGCTGCAGACGTCCCAGGGTCGTGGAGAGGTTCACCTCTTCCACGCCACCATTCCTTTTTCCTTCGTAGTAGACACCTGCCGGCCACTCCGCGTCATCTGTTTCCTGGGCTGTAAACTGGCAAACGTTTAATTCTCTGGAATAAAAGGGCTTAAGAGAATTAACATGGTATACCTTAGGCTTTATGTTGGAGGTGGGGGAGGCTATGAGATAGTTAACAGCTCCTAGGCGCTCCTGGACCGTGAATGGTCCTTCCCACGACGCTTCCATTTTATGGGCCTGGAGCGCCTTTAAGACCATGACTTGGTCTCCTACTTTGAAGGACCGTTCTCGGGAATGTTTATCATACCAGGCCTTTTGCTCTTCCTGAGCATCCTTTAGGTTTTCTTTAGCAAGGGCTAAAGAGTGTCGGAGGGTGTTTTGTAGGTTGCTTACAAAGTCTAGAATGTTAGTTCCTGGAGAAGGCGTAAACCCCTCCCATTGCTGCTTCACCAACTGTAATGGCCCCTTAACCTCGCGGCCATACACAAGTTCAAATGGTGAAAACCCTAAACTGGGATGTGGTACAGCCCTGTAGGCAAAAAGCAACTGCTGCAACACTAGGTCCCAATCATTGGAGTGTTCATTTATGAATTTACGTATCATGGCCCCCAAAGTTCCATTAAACCTCTCCACCAGACCATTGGTTTGATGGTGATGAGGGGTGGCAACCAAGTGATTCACCCCATGAGCTTCCCACAGGTTTTTCATGTTCCCTGCCAGGAAATTAGTTCCCGAATCTGTAAGGATGTCGGAGGGCCACCCTACCCTGGCAAAAATGTCTGCTAATGCCTGGCACACACTTTTAGCCTTGGTGTTGCTTAAGGGTACAGCTTCCGGCCATCGGGTAGCAAAATCCATGAAAGTCAGTACGTACTGCTTTCCTCTGGGTGTCTTCTTTGGGAAAGGACCCAGAATATCCACAGCTACTCGCTGAAATGGGACCTCAATTATGGGTAGTGGCTGGAGAGGGGCTTTAACCTGGTCTTGGGGCTTTCCCACTCGTTGGCACACCTCACAAGACCGGACATAATTAGCAACGTCCTTGCCCATTCCCTCCCAGTGGAAGGACTTCCCCAACCGGTCTTTGGTTCTGTTCACCCCAGAATGGCCACTGGGATGATCATGGGCTAAGCTCAAGAGCTTTACCCGATACTTAGTGGGAACTACCAACTGTCTTTGAGGATGCCAGTCTTCCTGGTGCCCACCAGAAAGAGTCTCCTTGTATAAAAGTCCTTTTTCTACAACAAACCGGGATCGGTTAGAAGAGCTGAGAGGCGGTGGGGTGCTCCGCGCCGCCGCCCAAGCTTTCTGGAGGCTGTCATCTGCTTCCTGCTCGGCCTGGAACTGTTCCCTTGATGCTGGAGACATCAGTTCCTCCTTGGACTGTGGACTGGGGCTTGGTCCCTCTGGAAGCGATGCAGGTGCTGGGGCTGTTTCCATTGACTGTGAACCGCTGTCCTCTGGTGCACTATGTGGTATTTCAGGCTCTGGCTGAGCCTCTTGGGTAGGGTTATCTGCTGCTTCCGCCAGTTCAGGCTCGCTGGTGCCCTCTGGCATTGGAGTTGTAGATGGGGTTGCAAGCGCTGGACTCAGTGCTGGCAATGGTTCTGGTGCTGGTTGCGTTGCCAGTTCCGGTTCTGGGACTGGCTTTGGCTGGGTCTCTGGGATTGGATCCACTACGGCTGTTGCAGTCGTTGGCAGGGGATCCGGTTCCACCACCTGTGTTTGGGTCTCCGGTAACACCGACGGGGCTCTGGTGGACGGCTCAGGAACAGGGATGGGGGTGAAAGCTTGCTTAGCCTGGCTGCGGGTGACTATTCCCACCCTCTTGGCTAGCTTCACATGGTTGGCCAAGTCTTCCCCCAGCAGCATGGGGATGGGATAATTGTCATATACTGCAAAAGTCCACATTCCTGCCCAGCCCTTGTACTGGACATGCAACTGGGCTGTAGGCAAGGTTACAGACTGTGACACGAAGGGTTGAATTGTCACTGTAGCCTCCGGGTTGATGAGTTTGGGGTCCACTAGGGATTGGTGGATAGTTGACACTTGTGCCCCAGTATCCCTCCAAGCGATAACCTTCTTACCGCCCACTCTCAAGGTTTCCCTTCGCTCCGAGGGTATGAGAGAGGCATCTGGGTCTGGGGATCTTTGGTGTGACTGGGGTGTAATGAACTGTAATCGGTTGGGGTTCTTGGGGCAGTGAGCCTTTATATGCCCCAGTTCATTACATTTAAAACATCGCCCTGCTAAGGTATCACCGGGGCGATGTTGGTTGGTGGAGACTGGTGGGGTGGGGTGAGAAGGCGTCTGGGGTTTCCCTTGGGATGTGGGTGGGGCCTTGGGTTGTCCCCGGTGGTAAGGTTTTGTTTCGGCTTGCCCCTTCTGATATTCGCTCCAACTGCTACTAGCTTTTTTCTTTTCTGTCACCTCCACCCATTTGGCTCCAATCTCCCCCGCCTCGGTTACAGTTTTGGGCTTCCCATCTAGGATGTACCTTTCTATTTCCTCAGGAACACCCTCTAAAAACTGCTCCATTTGCAATAGGAAGGGCAACTCTTCCGTAGATTTAACATTTGCTCCTGATATCCAGGCATCCCAATTTTTTTGAATGTGGTAGGCATGCCGGGTAAATGACACATCTGGTTTCCACCTTAGGGCTCTGAACCGCCGACGGGCATGCTCAGGTGTTAGCCCCATTCTGATTCTGGCCTTGTTTTTAAAAAGTTCATAACTGTTCATGTGTTCCTTAGGCATTTCAGCCGCCACCTCTGCTAAGGGTCCACTGAGCTGCGGTCTCAGCTCTACCATGTACTGGGTTAGAGGGATGTTGTATCCAAGGCAGGCTCTTTCAAAATTTTCTAAGAAGGCCTCAGTATCATCGCCTGCCTTGTAGGTGGGGAATTTCCTGGGATGGGAAGTGGTACCTGGAGAGGAGTTGTTAGGATGGTCTGCTGCATTCTGCCTAGTCCTTGCTGCTTCCAGTTCCATCTCTCTCTTGTGGGCCTCCTGTTTGGCTTTTTCTTCTCTTTCATGGGCCTCCTGTTTGGCTTTTTCTTCTCTTTCATGCTGCTCTGCCTCGAGTTTTTTAATTTCAAGCAGTCTCTGATGTTTTCTCTCGTTTTCTTCTGCTTCTAGTCTGGCCAGTTCTATTTTGTTAGTTAGTTCTTTGGCAGTCATTTTCCTGTTTTCTTGTGCTGGGTCACACCCTCTGCAGTTGACTGAGACTGGGATGTGTACTTAGCTCTGGCTGCTGCTGAGTTAACAGAGACTTTCTAACAAGCTACTCCCGAGGATGTAAAAAGAAAAAAAAACACTTCAGCCTGTAAATTACCTTTACCAGTTAGTCAAAGTTTGCTCCCTTTGAACCCTTCTCTTAACAAAGGACCTCGTTAAAAAAACTTAACACCTCTGCCTTCAGGCAAGGAGAGATAAGATATGCATCTACCTTCAGCTCTGCTCTCCAAGCAGCTAGAAGGAAAAAAAAATCTCTTACTGGCTTTTGGGTTAAAACGATCTCCACCGCTATGCCACCATGTCAAGGCTGGATCCCCACTTTGAACTTTAGGGTTCAAATGTAGGG
>NW_020710510.1:0-4487 GCF_002925995.2 Terrapene triunguis
TGCAGTCATTGGCAGCAGTATGGGGTGGGTGTAAAAAAGTAGTGTTTTACACCCTCTGTGCTGTCACATTGCCAGCCCCAGCATGCAAAAATCATGACACAAACAAAAAGGATTTAAAAATCAGAAGATTTTAAAAAATATATAAATTTGGTGGTTCTTTAAATTTGTCTTCTAATTTCTGAGCCTTTAGTGTGCACTTGGGTCATGTTCTCAGAACTTTTCTCCACTTTTTGTGATGAAATCTGAGATTTTCACAAAATTACCTGCTTCCAGCCATTGGTGCTTTAAAAAAAGCACCATTTATTGTGATAATCTCCCAAGAGTTGGCTTTGCACTGGTGTAAATGATGACACAAGATACCTTGAACATGCTGCACGCCCATGCATTGTTGTTTCTCCCATTCCTTTGACCGTGCTCTAAACAACAAATCATGGACTGTTTATGAGACTAAGGCTGGCCTATACCTAAAATTTCTGCTAGTGTAATTATATGGGTTAGGAGTTTGACTAGTGTAACAACAGTTACCTTTACCATTAGAGCTTATTTTGGTTGGGGAACTAGTATAAACCGTACCAGCAAGAGAACACTTTTGACAGTCTAAACTGTGTCTTCACTAGGTCTTTCAAATATAGACAAGGCCTACAGTTGGTGTAGCTCTCACTCCATTGTGAGTTAGAGCATGAACAATTGAATAAGAAGTGGTGGGCCAAGGTCATACTCTGGTAAAACTGCAGTAGTGTGAAAAATTTGGGCACCTCTGTTCTAACCATACAGTTTATATTCATCTTTTTATACATCTTCAGGAGAAATTAGCAAATCATTGGTTCACCAGATAAATTCTCTCTATACCGCCAAGGATTACAACAGAAACCCCTATGCTTTCCATGTGATTTAGCCATGCAGCTCCCACTAATTTCAGTTTGGTGTGAATGTAAGTGGTATAGCTAAATCCTGCACATCTTTGGAAACATAAGGGAAAGCATTAGGATCCTAAATGTTACAAATGCTTTGTATGCACATTATTAACTTTCATGTTTTAGCACCAAACAGACCTGGACGATGTCTGCATTAACACAATCCTTTATATTACTTTTCAGTTTCCAGTGATTCAACCATTACTATAAGCAGTAGTACAAATGTCTCAGGTAAGCGCTCAATGTTTTCACTTTGCCTGGGATTCAGAGGTCTCTGTCACCTGCTGTGCATGTAAGACAATGAGAGAGATTCTCTACACCACAAACTTGGGCATGCATTTAAAGAAGACGGTGTTTTGGTTTTGGAATATAAATGTCAGTAGAAAATTGAGCTGAACTCCTCCAAGCTGCCTGTGCAACCATAATTCATAGAATCATAGACTTTAAGGTCAGAAGGGACCATTATGTATGACTTCCTGCACAACGCAGGCCACAGAAGCTAACCCAGCCACTCCTGTATCAAACCCCTAACCTATGTCTGAGTTATTGAAGTCCTCAAATCATGGTTTAAAGACTTCAGGGTGCAGAGAATCCTCCAGGAGTGACCCGTGCCCCACGCTGCAGAGGAAGGCGAAAAACCCCCAGGGCCTCTGCCAATCTACCCTGGAGGAAAATTCCTTCCTGACCCCAAATATGGCGATCAGCTAAACCTTGAGCATGTGGGCAAGACTCACCAACCAGACACCCAGGAAAGAATTCACTGTAGTAACTCAGATCCCACCCCATCTAACATCCCATCACAGGCCACTGGGCATATTTACCGCGAATAGTCAAAGATCAATTAATTGCCAAAATTAGGCTATCCCATCATACCATCCCCTCCATAAACTTATCAAGCTTAGTCTTGAAGCCAGATATGTCTCTTGCCCCCACTCCTCCCCTTGGAAGGCTGTTCCAGAACTTCACTCCTCTAATGGTTAGAAACCTTCGTCTAATTTCAAGTCTAAACTTCCTGATGGCCAGTTTATATCCATTTTTTCTTGTGTCCACATTGGTACTGAGCTTAAATAATTCCTCTCCCTTCCTGGTATTTATTCCTCTGATATATTTATAGAAAGCAATCATATCTCCCCTGAGCCTTCTTTTGGTTAGGCTAAACAAGCCAAGCTCTTTGCGTCTCCTTTCATAAGACAGGTTTTCCATTCCTCAGATCATCCTAGTAGCCCTCCTCTGTACCTGTTCCAGTTTGAATTCATCCTTTTTAAACATGGGAGACCAGAACTGCACACAGTAGTCCAGATGAGGTCTCACCAGTGCCTTGTGTAATGGTACTAACACCTCCCTATCTCTACTGGATATACCTCACCTGATGCATCCCAAGACCTCATTAGCTTTTTTTCATGGCCATATCACATTGGCGGCTCATAGTCATCCTGTGATCAACCAATACGCCGAGGTCCTTCTCCTCCTCTGTTACTTCCAACTGATGCGTCCCCAGCTTGTACGAAGATTATCTGGGCCCCCCTATTCAGTTCCATTAAGCTGTTTGAGTTTGGCTTCTACCTCGGATGTGGTAATATCTACCTCCATATCCTCATTCCCATTTGTCATCCTACCATTATCCCTAAGCTCCTCATTATCCTCATTAAAGACTGAGGCAAAGTATTTTTTTAGATATTGGGCCATGCCTCGATTATCCTTAACCTCCACTCCATCCTCAGTGTTTAGCAGTCCCACTTCTTCTTTCTTTGTGTTCTTATTTATATGGCTATAGAACCTTTTACTATTGGTTTTAATTCCCTTGCAAGGTCCAACTCTACATGGCTTTTGGCCTTTCTCACTTTATCCCTACATGTTCTCTGACCTCCATAAGGTAGCTTTTCTTGCTGATCACTCTCATCTTCCACTCCTTGTAGGCTTTCTGCTTTTTCTTAATCACCTCTCTAAGATGCTTGCTAATCCAGCTTGATCTACAATTCCTGCCTATGAATTTTTTCCCCTTTCTTGGGATGCAGGCTTCTGATAGTTTCTGCAACTTTGACTTGAAGTAATTCCAGGTCTTTAGATCCACAAGTTCTTTAGTCCAATCCACTTCCCTAACTAATTTCCTTAAATTTTTGAAGTTAGCCCTTCACTAACACAATCCTTTATATTACTTTTCAGTTTCCAGTGATTCAGCTATTACTATAAGCAGTAGTACGGGTGTCTCAGGTAAGCTCTCAAGGTTTTCACTGTGCAACCTTAATTCAGCCCCATTGTCCGTATGTGTTATGATATAGTCTTTAATTACATGATTGCATACTGTTTTTTCCACTGGATCCCTGCCTCGTTTGTTGCACAGGATGGATATTGCTCAATTTATGAGCGGTTATTCAATATTTTCTTTTATCCTCATTGATCAATGTATGGCCCCATGCACACTGTTGAAATCATGCTCTGAAGACAGAATTATTAATTTCCTTATGGGCTTTTCTCTGGCAATCTGAGAGCTTATAGTATCTGAGGGCTTCGCAATCATTTATTCATCTCTCTTTACAACTGTTATGAGACATGAGGGGGTGTTATTATTCATATTTTACTGATGGGGAACTGAGGCACAGAGACATTAAGATCAAAATATCCACGAATTTTGGGTACCCAATTTGGACTGTCTAGGACATGACCTTTCAGAGTTCTTAATATTATGTAGCACTTCATATGTCTGAGCACAGCTCCCACTGAATTCAGTGGCAGCTGTGAGCACTTAGTGCTTCTGCAAATTGGACTACAGGGTCTCGAGTTGGGCAGCCAGTAAACGGGAAACACACAATTAGTGACCACCTGTAAAAAGTTTAGTTTAAGTGATTTGCCTGCCGTCACACAAGAACTCAGGCAGAGACAGGGATAGAATCAAGTTTCCAGAACAACATTCAGCTGTCTTAACCATGGGACCATCCTTTCTCTTCCTGCAAATCTTGCCTCATCCACTACACAACTTCCAGCTTCTGCAACAAATGAAGCAGGGGTCCCACGGACAACAGTTTCCTTCACTACACAACTCTGATTTGTCCCTAGCACAAGTCTAGCATATGCACTGAATGACGCAGGAGTTCTGTGGAAAAAATACTATGTGATCATGCAGTTAAAGACTGTGTCATAATGCATATGCACAAGGGGGGATGAATTAAGGTTGTATTGGCAACCTTAATTTTGGCATTTCCTAACTTTTGAGGGCTTAACTTTGCAATCCTAATAACGTTCTTTTAATGTAGGGTTTTTTAATGCAATTTCCTAGGTTTTTAAAAAAAGCAAACTGAAAAAACAAATTCTGTCAGCCTTAGAAGCTGTGAGGGGATGTAGTATCTTCAGTGAAGATGGAATCTTCAGAGATTTTAGCTGCTAAATCTGAAGAAGTCTCTATTAAGCATGTGTGAATTGTGATTTTTTTCAAAGGCCAAGTTTTGGTGAATTTTCATGAGGATGGAAAAAGGCACATCCTTGAGAAAACAGCCATTCCCTGCTAAATTTCAAGTCCTTGCTCTGAAGATTAAGGGTGCTACAGCTGATTAAAGAAAAGATTACCAGAATTTTTTA
>NW_020710511.1:0-1185 GCF_002925995.2 Terrapene triunguis
GGGTGTGACAGCGTACCCCATAAGGCTTTATAGGTGGGTGTTTATAAATGTATGTATGATATAACTGAAATATGTTTTGTGCTGCCTGTGACATGGTCTACTATATCTATTAATCCTTTGTACATATATACCATTTTCTACTTGAGGTTAAGAATATGGGCTGTATGCTTGCTTGATTTCTAAATAAGCTTGGTGAGGCATTTGGTCAGCTTCTTTAGGAAGGAATTTGCCAGGTTAAGTACCTGATCGGGAAACACTGGGGGAACAATGCATCTTGGAATGCTCCAATCCACATAAGAAGTCTTCCTGGAGACATGCAAGATACCATGTGGACAATGGCGTCGGCCTGTAAAGACTGAGTCATGCAGGGGCATGTGACTTGCCCAGGTGACTCCAAAACTCCATCTTGGAGCTGGACTTTGCATAGGAGGGAGGAGGGGGGTCTCCTCCCACAAGAGAGAGTCTATTTAAACCTGGGGGAGACCCCTCCATTGTGGTCTTCAGCTGGCTAAAGAAGGAGCCTCTCCACCCCCCCCAGGATGCTTGAAGGGAACTGAAACAAAAGACAGTAACTACAGGGGTTGTGAGAGATTGCTGGACCCAAGCTAAAGGGAGATTAGCCTGTGAAAGGGAGCATTCGGGAACTGGTGAGGAACTTATCTGTATTTAGTTTGATTAGGCATAGATTTGCGCATTTTATTTTATTTTGCTTGTGACTTACTTTGTTCTGTCTGTTACTACTTTGAACCACTTAAAGCCTACTGTCTGTATTTAATAAAATCACTTTTTATTCAGTAATTTACTCAGAGTATGTATTAATACCTGGGGGAGCAAACAGCTGTGCATATCTCTCTATCAGTGTTATAGAGGGCGAACAATTTATGAGTTTGCCCTGCATAAGCTTTATGCAGAGTAAAACGGATTTATCTGGGTTTAGACCCCATTGGGAGTTGGGCATCTGAGTGCTAAAGACAAGCACACTCCTGTGAGCTGTTTTTGGGTAAACTTGCAGTTTTGGGACAAGTGATTCAGACCCTGAGTCTGTGTTGGAGCCAGACAGGAGTGGCTGGCTCAGCAAGACAGGGTGCTGGAGCCCTAAGCTGGCAGGGAAAACAGAAGCAGGGGTAGTCTTGGCACATCGGGTGGCAGCTCCCAAGGGGGTTTCTGTGATCCAACCCGTCACAG
>NW_020710512.1:0-2058 GCF_002925995.2 Terrapene triunguis
CCGATTTATTAATAACTTTTTTTACAATGTGGACACCAGAACTATGTATACTGTTCCAGTACTGGTCTCACCAATGCTGTATTCAAATGTAAAATCACTTCCGTACTTACTACTTCCCTGTTTATACATCCAAGGCCTTTTCACCATGGCATCGCACTTGGAGCTCATGTGGTGTTGCTTGATCACTATGTCCCATAAATTCTTTTCTAAGTTATTGCTTTCTAGGATACAGACCCCCACTCTGTAGACATGGCCTGTATTGCTTGTTCCTTGGTGTGTAACTTTTCATTTGGTTATATTAAAATGCATTTTATCTGAATGGACCCAGCTTATCATGTGATCAAATAGCTCTGTATGATTGCCCTGGCCCCATCATAACACCAATCTTTGTGTCATCCACAAGTTGTATCAGCTGAGATGATATATCTACTTTCGGATCATTGATCAAAATATTGCATAGTATCAGGCCTAGTACTGATCCATGTGGAACCCCATGATAAACACACCATTTGATCATGATTCCCCATTGAGAACTAATTTTTTAGATCAGTAATGTATCAGTGGGAAGGGCAGAATTGTTTCACTTAATGACCAAGAGGAAAATGTCCAGGGAAATCAGAGAATATTGACACAGTGACTGCATATAACAGAGTGCTTTACTCTGCACTTTCAAAGAGGTGCATAGATATTATACTATTTGATTCTGTTAACATCAAGAGTAGTTGCTAGGCTACAAAGCCTGTGCACTATGTTGAAAGTTTAGTGGTTAGACTTCACTTATTGCCTTGGAGCTCAGATTAAAGAATTTGTACATCGCAAGGTAATGCAATGAGCTAGCACCATATGCTGCAGCTTGAACCTAGTCACTAAATGGTAAGCACATGGGGGTGCAGGAGAGGACTGTGAGGCTCAAGGGTTTGTAGAATACAGAGTTTTTTATATCTAGCCCACCAATTCAGATATGGCCAGATATCACTAATAGTAGGGGGAGGGGGGAGAGAGAAGGAACCACCTCTTAAGACCACACAATGAGCTGGATTCCCCACTGCCTTGTGTCACCATTTACAGCTGTGCAAAGTGGGCATGAAATATTACTAAATCATACTTTATCATTTTGCATGCATTTGGCACAAATGTAAATGATAAAATAAGGTGAAAAATTAAGCTCTCCCTATATTTTTAAAACCCCCGTATCTGACCCCCATCCTTCTAAGATCTCTGAGGCTGTTTCCATACTCCAGCTTGCTTGATAGTTGTCTCCATAAAGTGAAAGGATGCACTTCTGGCTATGAAAAAATTGGGGGAATAGGAACCTTTCTTCAGAAGGAGTCATTGATTGGATACTTTCCCCATGGAAAAGAAAAACCGAGATTAGCATCTTCCAGGAATGTGAATTGGTGACCATAGCTTTCTTCAAGCAGATTGTCTTAGCAAATTATCAATATACTTTATGTCATATACTGCATATTTTACAAAGCAAAGGCTAGATTAATAGAAAAGGAGGTGTCAAAACAGAGCTTTGTTGCCCTAGTATGAAATATGGGCAAGGAAAGAATGACTCCGCCATTTTAGGCCACCTTTGTTCATGTACCTTTCTCAGATCTATAGTATGGTATAGCGCACACAGATTCCTCTGGTTTCTAATCAGCTAATACTTTACAGGTCATATCTCAGCGCTCTCAATCCTGCTGATCTCAGAAATGCTAACGCGAGTGCAGTGTGCTGAGCAAAGGGAACAAAGCTGACTGCTCTACCCAGCAGCCAATACAAGGGGATGACATGAGAGTACTATGAATGGAGTCACATCATAATAGCAGTGTGCTGCTCTATGTCTACACTATAGGGTGTTAATACATCACGACAATATGTCATGATGCAAAGCCAAATGTCAGCATGTCACACTATGTGATGATTTTGTGCCTCTCTGCTGATTCTATTCACTAATGAAGCTGATTTCTTCCTCCTCAAACTTGATTATCATGGCCCTGATTGTCTGCCGCCCTGCACCTTGTGCAGTCATTGGCAGCAGTATGGGGTGGGTGTAAAAAAGTAGTGTTT
>NW_020710513.1:0-1072 GCF_002925995.2 Terrapene triunguis
GTGTATAGTAAAGACCATTACATTTCATTCAGCTATCCCTGTATTGAGTCCAATCATTTTTGTTTAGCTAAAGCATATTATCCAGAAAAGCATCCAGTCTTGATCTGAAGACATCAATAGATGCTTCCTTTGGTAGCTTGTTCCACTGATTAATCACCCTTATCGTTTAAAAATGTGTGCCTTATTTCTCATTTGAATTTTGTCTGGTTTCACCTTCCAGGCTTTGATTCTCTTTATGCCTTTCTCTGCTAGATTAAAGAACCCTTTAGTACCTGGTATTTTCTTCCCATGAAGGTGTTTACACACTATAATCAAGTCACCACACAACCTTCTTTTTAATAAGCTCTTTAAATCTCTCACTTTAAGGCATTTCCTCCAGCCCTCGAACCATTTCTGTGGCTTTGTAATGTACACTTTCCAATTTATTAATAACTTTTTTACAATGTAGACACCCAAACTGGATATACTATTCCAGTATTGGTCTCACCAATGCTGTATTCAGAAGAAAAATCACTTCCCTACTTACTACTCCCCTGTTTATACATTCAAGGATCGCATTAGCCCTTTTTACCATGGCATCACACTTGGAGCTCATGTGGAATTGCTTGACCACTATGACCCATAAATCCTTCATAAATCCTTTTCTAAGTTATTGCTTTCTAGGATACAGACCCCCATTCTGTAGACATGGCCTGTAGTTTTTGTTCCTAGGTGTATAACTTTTCATTTGGTTATCTTATAATGCATTTTATCTGAATGGACCCAGCTTATCATGTGATCAAATAGCTCTGTATGATTGCTCTGGCCCCATCATAACACCAATCTTTGTGTCATCCACAAATTCTATCAGCTGTGATGATATATCTGCTTTCAGATCATTCATGAAAATGTTGAATAGTATCAGGTCTCGTACTAATCCATGTGGAACCCCATGATAAACACATCATTTGATGATGATTCACCAGTGAGAACTAATTTTTAGACCAATTATTTAGATACTTACCACATGCTTTATTGGTATTCTGTAGTGCTAATTTTTTAATCGGAATGTTGTGCAGTACTAAGTCAAATG
>NW_020710514.1:0-2657 GCF_002925995.2 Terrapene triunguis
TCGGGTGGCAGCTCCCAAGGGGGTTTCTGTGATCCAACCCGTCACAGTGGTGTAGTCGAGCAGGATCTGTGCACAGCTGATTGCTTTGAGATACTGGTAGTGATTTTAAGTGAGTTTTAAGTGTGGTGGCTGGAGAACAGACAAAGTGGTTACTGGTTTGTTATTTTCTGTTTGCTTATTTCGGGAAAGGGAAGTAGGGACAGAAAAGGAAGCAAAAGAACTGCAGAGGGGTTGTGGCCCAGCACAAGAAAGCAGGAAAATGAGTACTAGTGATCTCAGTTTCAGTGAACTGCAGAGGGATTGTAGCCCAGCACAAGAAAGCAGGACAATGAGGACTAGTGACGCTGCTAATAAACTAAAGCTGGCCAGGCTGGTAGCAAAAGAGAAAGAAAATGAACATAAGAGACAGTTGGAACTAAGACAATTAGAAATTAGTGCCAGGGAGGCAGAACATGCAAGGGAAGAGGCTGCCCACAAGAGAGCTATGGAGGCAGAGGCAGCGAGAGCGGAGGCAGAGACAGCTGCCCACAAGAGAGCTATGGAGGCGGAGGCAGCTGCCCACGAGAGGGCTATGGAGGCGGAGGCAGCGAGGGAGCGAGCGGCGGCAGCGAGGGCGGAGGCAGAGGCAGCTGCCCAGGAGAGGGCTATGGAGGCCCAGAGGGAGGCCCAGAAACATGAACTGACTGTTATGGAGTCAAGGAGACAAAACCCTCCCCCTGCTGGCTCCACTTCCCCAAAAATCCACAAATGGGAGCGACTATGTCCACAGTATGACGAGTCCAGCGATATCGCCGAATATTTCATCACCTTTGAGAGACTGTGCTCCCTCCATGCCATCCCTGAAGATCAGAAGATGACCACATTGATAGCAAAATTGACTGGCAGAGCTCTGGACATATTCAATAAGATGCCTATTGATGATGCTTCAAACTATGGTAAATTTAAGGAACTGGTTTTGAAACAGTTTCAGGTTACACCTGAAACCTACAGGGTTAAATTCAGGACCCTTAAGAGGGGATCTGGATTAAGTAATGTGGCTTATGCCAATGAAATGAGAGATTTGGTAGATAAATGGGTGCGGGGGGAGAGGCATTACCAGCTTTGAAGGGATGTGTGATCTGGTTACTCAGGAACACTTCCTGAATATGTGCAGTGATGAGGTAAAACAGTATTTGTGGGACAAAAAGGTAAATGCAGTGGGTGAATTAGCTGAGTATGCTGACTCTTATGAACAAGCACAAGCTGCGATCAAACATAAACCACTGGTGGAGGGGTATAAGGTTGGGGGAAAGCAGAATCACCGTTTTACCCCTGGGTCTGGGAAAAAGGAGGCCGGGCAGTCACCCCCCCATTCTCCTGTTACTCGTCCCAAATTTCCTGCACAAGCAGGGGATCCCAGACGGTGCTTCACTGCAATTCCCCAGGGCACCTGAGGAGTAGCTGTCCCAAATTGAAGGAGAATAAACCTCCCTTGTCCCATGTTAGCTCGGTTGCCTTCAGCCCTGAGGCCCCAGAGGGCACCCCCACCTCTTATCACACCAGCTTGGTGGACATGGGGCCCAGTGAAGCGGACAGGGAACACATCAAGGTTGTCAAGATCGATGGCATGGAGTGTCTGGGATGGAGGGATACAGCGGCTCAGTTCTCTCTGGTTCAACCGAGTGTGGTCCCAGATGCTAGTGTTCTGACGGGGCAGACGACCCACATTAAGGGGGTGGGGCCGCAGAGGTTCCCTGTGCCCCTGGCTAAGATTCATGTGGAATGGGAAGGTATGGAAAGGGATTTACTGGTGGGGATGCTCGAGGACATCCCCGCGGACAAAGAGGCTGGGCTAACTGTGAAGCCCTCCAAGTGCAACATAGGGGCAGCCAAAGTCCCTTATCTGGGGCACTGGGTAGGGGGGGGGTAAAATATCCCCCGACCCTCTTAAGGTGGAAGCCATCGTAAAATGGCCTGTACCCCAGACTAAAAGGCAAGTCCAATCCTTCATAGGCTTGGCAAACTATTACAGGAGGTTTGTGGTGGGGTTCAGTGACGTTGTGTCCCAATCACGGACTTATGTAAAAAGCATCAACCTAATAAGGTCATTTGGTCAGAGGCATGCCAAAAAGGCTTCAACAAGGTAAAAGCACTCCTGTCCGCGAAGCCTGTGCTGGCCAGCCCTGATTTCGAAAAGCCTTTTGAGTTGTGCACTGACGCGTCAGACACAGGGTTGGGTGCTGTGCTGATGCAGACAGGGGAAGACAGTAAGAAGCATCCCATTGCCTTCCTGAGCAAAAAACTGTCCCCGGCCGAACAGAATTACTCTGTTATAGAGAAGGAATGCTATGCCATTGTGTGGGCCGTCAAACAATTAAGACCTTACCTTTTTAATAGGAGGTTCAGAATTCTAACTGACCATTCACCTTTAGTATGGCTTCACCGAACTAAGGGCACCAACTCCAAACTGCTACGCTGGAGCCTGGTCCTACAGGAGTTTGACATGGAGATTACTCATATTAAAGGAAAGGAGAACTGGGTAGCAGATGCCCTGTCCAGAAAAGAGGAACTTTAGGTATACTGCCTCCGCCATGGACAGTGTCCAAGTCTCTGGCAGTAAGTTCAGGGGGAGGGTGTGACAGCGTACCCCATAAGGCTTTATAGGTGGGTGTTTATAA
>NW_020710515.1:0-1110 GCF_002925995.2 Terrapene triunguis
ATATCCCAGGACTACATATTCAACACCCCATAGTTAGTTGCTACAGTTTTAGTAGTTTAGTAGCTGTTACACAAATGTACACGGGGGGAGGGATAGCTCAGTGGTTTGAGCATTGGCCTGCTAAACCCAGGGTTGTGAGTTCAATCCTTGAGGGGGCCACTTAGGGATCTGGGGCAAAATCAGTACTTGGTCCTGCTAGTGAAGGCAGGGGGCTGGACTCGATGACCTTTCAAGGTCCCTTCCAGTTCTAGGAGATGGGATATCTCCATTAATTTATTTATTTATTTATTTATAACTATGACATTTTAAAAGAAAAGATATGAGGTCAAAGTTTGAAACAAACTTCTTAATTATGCAAGCAAAATTTGCAGAGGGATCTCTTCACAGGTCACTGAATGCACAAAATAGACGCACTTGCAAAATTTGCAAGAGTATTTAAGGAGGCTGTTAGAAAACAAACTCCAAAAGAGATCAAAATGTTTCTTGGAATCACAAAATGCACAAAAAAATTGGCAGTTTTTAAAAGATATGGTTAATTCATAAACCATCAAAGGAAAGTATTACTACCTGCTCAAAGAGAGCTCCTCTCAGAATGACCACTTTTTCTCCCTTGTTTGATTGCTGATTATTCCTTTAACAGACATCTGTTCAGAACAGTGGTTAACTGACTAATAGTGTTTCTTTTATCAAAATATCAGCACAAGAAAATTCATCTATGACTCCACCATCCAAGAACATTCAGTCAACTGCAGGTAAGACTACATCCTTTTATAATCTTATTTATAATCTGTTTAGAACAGACATATTAATCAATGATGTTTCATAGATTCCTGAAGCTGAAGGCAACAAAGACCATTAGCTCTTTTAATCTGACCGAGTGTATAGTAAAGGCTACTGAATTTCATTCAGCTACCCCTGTATTGAGTCCAATCATTTGTGTTTGGCTAAAGCATATTATCCAGAAAAGCATCCAGTCTTGATCTGAAGACATCAATAGACAGATTGATAGATCTGAAGACATCATTCCTTTGGTAGCTTGTTCCAATGATTAATCACTCTTATCGTTTAAAAATGTGTGCCTTATTTCTCATTTGAATTTTGTCTGGCTTC
>NW_020710516.1:0-1011 GCF_002925995.2 Terrapene triunguis
TTAAGGGTGCTACAGCTGATTAAAGAAAAGATTACCAGAATTTTTTAACATGAGCAAAACAACATATATTTCCCTAGCCTTGTTCTTGGAAACGGCTGAACATTTTCACTAAACTTTCCCTCCTCCGCTCAGAAAAATTCAGCCTGCAGAAGACATCCAACATTACTGGTCAGTAGTCAGACTGACCAATGCAACCTACTGAGTTCATTTTACTAATTAGCTCTGACTATTTATGTTGCCAAATTGAGCATCCTGTAAATCAGTCCTGCAGATTTCAAATAGGACAAAGGACTATTGACTTGCTCATCTGATCCTAGCACCCACTTGACCAGAGCTATTTTTAATTCCAAAGTTGGTTTTGTTTTGTTTTTCTCTAGGGAAAGAAATCCCAGAATCTCCAAAGAATAAAAATTAACCACTCCTCCAGATAATGTCTTATCTATTAACATGGGTGCAAACACTGGGTCTAATTCTGCCCTCCCACCAATGTAAATCAAAATCATATCTCCATTGAAGCAAATAGTTACTTCTAATTTACACCAGTGTGTTGAGTTGCTTGACCACTATGACCCATGAATCCTTTTCTGTTATTGCTTTCTAGGATACAGACCCCCATTCTGTAGACATGGCCTGTAGTTTTTGTTCCTAGGTGTATAACTTTTCATTTGGTTATCTTATAATGCATTTTATCCGAATGGACCCAGTTTATCATGTGATCAAATAGCTCTGTATGATTGCTCTGGCCCCATCATAACACCAATCTTTGTGTAGTCCACAAACTGTAGCAGCTGTGATGATATATATGCTTTTGGATCATTCATGAAAATGTTGAATAGTATCAGGACTCGTACTAATCCATGTGGAACCCCATGATAAACACATCATTTGATGATGAGTCCCCATTGAGAACTAATTTTTTAGACCAATCATTTAGCTACTTATCACAGGCTTTATTGGTATTCTATAGTGCTAATTTTTTAATCGGAATGTTGTGCAGTACTAAGTCAAATG
>NW_020710517.1:0-2902 GCF_002925995.2 Terrapene triunguis
TTGTTCTGTCATCTGCTACCACTGAGAACAGTCTAGATCCATCCTCTTTGGAACCCCCTTTCAGGTAGTTGAAAGCAGCTATCAAATCCCCCCCCACCCACCCCGTGTCTTCTCTTCTGCTGATTAAACAATCCCAGTTCCCTCAGCCGCTCCTCATAAGTCATGTGCTCCAACCCCCTAATCATTTTTGTTGCCCTCCGCTTGACTCTTTCCAATTTTTCCACATCCTTCTTGTAGTGTGGGGCCCAAAACTGGACACCGTACTGCAGATGAGGCCTCACCAATGCCAAATAGAGGCGAACGATCTGCTGGCAATGCTCCTACTTATACAGCCCAAAATGCTGTTAGCCTTCCTGGCAACAAGGGCACACTGTTGACTCATATCCAGCTTCTAGTCCACTGTAACCCCTGGGCCCTTTTCTACAGAACTGCTGCCTAGTCTGTAGCAGTGAATGGGATTCTTCCATCCCAAGTGCAGGACTCTGCACTTGTCCTTGTTGAACCTCATCAGATTTCTTTTGGCCCAATCCTCTAATTTGTCTAGGTCCCTCTGTTTCCTATCCCTACCCTCCAGTGTATCTACCACTCCTCCCAGATTAGTGTCATCTGCAAACTTGCTGAGGGTGCAGTTCACGCCATCCTCCAGATCATTAATGAAGATATTGAACAAAACCGGCCCCAGGACCAACCCTTGTGGCACTCCGCTTGATACTGGCTGCCAACTAGACGTGGAGCCATTGATCACTACCCGTTGAGCCCGACGATCTAGCTAGCTTTCTGTCCACCTTATAGTCCATTCTTTCAGCCCATACTTCTTTAACTTGTTGGCAAGAATACTGTGGGAGACCGTATCAAAAGCTTTGTTAAAGTCAAGGAATAACACGTCCACCACTTTCCCCTCATCCACCGAGCCAATATCTCGTCATAGAAGGCAATTAGGTTAGTCAGGCATGACTTGCCCTTGGTGAATCCATGCTGACTGTTCCTGTTCACTTTCCTCTCCTCCAATTTCTTCAGAATTGATTCCTTGAGGACCTGCTCCATGATTTTTCCAGGGACTGAGGTGAGGCTAACTGGCCTGTAGTTCCCCAGATCCTCCTCCTTCCCTTTTTTAAAGATGGGCACTATATTAGCCGTTTTCCAGTCATCCAGGATGTCCCCCAATCACCATGAGTTTTCAAAGATAATGGCCAATGGCTCCGCAATCACATCCGCCAACTCCTTTAGCATCCTCGGCTGCAGTGCATCTGGCCCCATGGACTTGTGCTCATCCAGCTTTTCTAAATAGTCCTGAACCACTTCTTTCTCCACAGAGGGCTGGTCACCTCCTCCTCATACTGTGCCTCCCAGTGCTGTAGTCTGGGAGCTGACCTTGTTCGTGAAGACAGAGGCAAAAAAAGCAATGAGTACATTAGCTTTTTCCACATCCTCTGTCACTAGGTTGCCTCCCTCATTCAGTAAGGGGCCCACACTTTCCTTTACTTTCTTCTTGTTGCTAACATACCTGAAGAAACCCTTCTTGTTACTCTTACATCTCTTGCTATTTAATCTGAGGCGACTGCGTGCCATCACCAAGGTGAAGGAAACTGTACTTCGAGACTTTCTCTTTGCCAATGATTGTGCTCTGAATGCTAGTACAGAGCCAGAAATGCAAGCCAGTATGGACAAGTTTTCAACTGCATGCAACAACTTCGGTCTCACCATTAACATCAAGAAGACTGAGGTCATGCACCAGCCAGCTCCCCACGCTTCGTACTCAGAACCGTCCATCACTGTAAATGGACAGAGACTTCAGACAGTGGACCACTTCACGTACCTGGGCAGTACCCTTTCCCGAGCAGTGTCAATCGATGATGAAGTAAACTGCAGAATTGCTAAAGCCAGCTCTGCATTTGGCCGATTGCGCTCCAATGTTTGGGAACATCGAGGGATCAGCCTACCAACGAAGCTGAAGGTCTACCGAGCAGTGGTGCTTCCAACTCTGCTGTACGCCTGCGAGACGTGGACTGTCTATCGGAGTCATGCACGAAGGCTCAATCACTTCCACATTTCCTGTCTGCGAAAGCTTCTAAAAATCAGATGGCAGGACAAAGTGCCCGATACTGATGTCCTTACTAGAGCCAATATGGCGTCAGTTTACACATTGCTGATGAGAGCCCAGACCAGGTGGGCCGGACATGTTGTGAGAATGTCAGATGAACGCATTCCTAAACAGCTCTTCTACGGAGAACTCACTCAGGGAAAGCGTTCCCATGGAGGACAAAAGAAGCGGTTCAAGGACATGCTGAAGACCTCTTTGAAGTCCTTTGAGATAAACACTGCCACATGGGAAACCTTCGCACTGAACCGTTCAGCATGGCACAGCCTCATTCACACAAGCAGTAATACCTCTGAGGTGAGGCGTATTGCTGAGGCTGAGAAAAAGCGTGAGCTGCGCAACTCCAGAGCTGCTCGTACACCATCGACAGTGCCATTATATGTCTGCCCAACGTGTAACAGGACGTTCCACGCCCGAATCGGACTGATCCGTCATCTCCAGACGCATAGAGCCCGGTCATCGAAAGAATGAGTTGTTGAGGTCTTCATCGATGAGGATGGACGAACATCATCACATCTCTTGCTAGCTGCAACTCTAAGTGTGATTTGGCCTTCCTGATTTCACTCCTACATGCCTGAAAAATATTTTTATACTCCTCCCTGGTCATTTGTCCAATCTTCCACTTCTTGTTAGCTTCTTTTTTGTGTTTAAGATCAGCAAGGATTTCACTGTTAAGCCAGGCTGGTCACCTGCTATATTTACTATTCTTTCTACACATCGGGATGGTTTGTTCCAGCCTTTGGTTCTCTTTATGCCTTTCTCTGCTAGATTAAAGAACCCTTTAGTACCTGGTATTTTCTTCCC
>NW_020710518.1:0-2017 GCF_002925995.2 Terrapene triunguis
TTGCCCTGGCCCCATCATAACACCAATCTTTGTGTCATCCACAAATTGTATCAGCTATGATGATATATCTGCCTTCAGATCATTCATGAAAATGTTGAATAGTATCAGTCCTAGTACTGATCCATGTGGAACCCCATGATAAACACATCATGATTCCCCATCAAGAACTAATTTTTTAGATTAGTAATGTATCAGTGGGAAGGGCAGAACTGTTTCACTTAGTGACCAAGAGGAAAATGTCAAGGGAAATCAGAGAATATTGACACAGTGACTGCATATAACATAGAGTGCTTTGCCTTGCACTTTCAAAGAGGTATGCAGATATTATGCTATTTTTTCCTGTTAACATCAAGCCTAGTTGCTAGGCTACAAAGCCTGTGCACTATGTTGAAAGTTTAGTGGTTAGACTTCACTTATTGCCTTGCAGCTCAGATTAAAGAATTTGTGCATCGCAAGCTAATGCAATGAGCTAGCACCATATGCTACAGCTTGAACCTAGTCACTAAATGGTAAGCACATGGAGGTGCAGGAGAGGACTGTGAGGCTCAAGGGTTTGTAGAATACAGAGTTTTTTATTTCTAGCCCACCAATTCAGATATGGCCAGATATCACTAATAGTAGGGGGAGGGGGAAGAGAGAAGGAACCACCTCTTAAGACCACACAATGAGCTGGATTCCCCTCTGCCTTGTGTCACCATTTACAGCTGTGCCAAGTAGGCATGAAATATTACTAAATCATACTTTATCATTTTGTATGCATTTGGCACAAAGTAAATGATAAAATAAGGTGAAAAATTAAGCACTCCTATATTTTTAAAAGCCCCATATCTGACCTCCCTCCCTCCAAGATCTCTGAGGCTGTTTCCATACTCCAGCTTGCTTGATAGTTGTCTCCATAAAGTGAAAGGATGCACTTCTGGCTATGAAAAAATTGGGGGAGTCATTGATTGGATACCTTCCCCATGGAAAAGAAAAACCGAGATTAGCATCTTCCAGAAATGTGAATTGGTGACCATGGCTTTCTTCAAGCAGAGTGTCTTAGCAAATTATCAATATACTTCATGCCATATACTGCATATTTTACAAAGCAAAGACTAGATTAATAGAAAAGGGGGTGTCAAAACAGAGCTATGTTGCTCTAGTACAGGGTTTCTCAAACAGGGGTTGCCGCTTGTGTAGGGAAAGCCTCTGGCGGGCCGGGCAGGTTTGTTTACCTGCCCCATCCGCAGATCCAGCCGATTGCGGCTCCCACTGGCTGCCGATCGCTGCTCGGGGCCAATGAGAGCTGCTGGAAGCGGCGCGGGCCGAGGGACTTACTGGCTGCTGCTTACTCCCATTGGCAGCTCCCATTGGCCCGGAGCAGCGATCCGCGGCCAGTGGGAGCCGCGATTGGCCGGACCTGTGGACGGGGCAGGTAAGCAAACGTGCCCGGCCCACCAGGGGCTTTCCCTACACAAGCGGCGACCCCTGTTTGAGAAACCCTGCCCTAGTATGAAATATGGGCAAGGAAAGAATGACTCTGCCATTTTAGGCCAGCTTTGTTAATGTACCTTTCTCAGATCTATAGTATGGTATAGCGCACACAGATTCCTCTGGTTTCTAATCAACTAATACTTTACAGGTCATATCTCAGCTCTCTCACTTTGGCTGATCTCAGAAATGCTAATGCGAGTGCAGTGTGCTGAGCAAAAGGAACAAAGCTGACTGCTCTACCCAGCAGCCAATACAGGGGGACGACATGAGAGTACTATGAATGGAGTCACATCATAATAGCAGCGTGCTGCTCTGTGTCTACACCATAGAGTGTTAATACATCACGACAATATGTCATGATGCAAAGCCAAACGTCAGGATGTCACACTATATGATGATTTTGTGCCTCTCTGCTGATTCTATTCACTAATGAAGCCGATCTCTTCCTCCTCAAACTTGATTATCATGGCCCTGATTGTCTGCCGCCCTGCACCTTATGCAGTCATTGGCAGCAGTATGGGGTGGGTGTAAAAAAGTAGTGTTT
>NW_020710519.1:0-1398 GCF_002925995.2 Terrapene triunguis
GTGCTAAATGTTTCCCAAGCATATTGTAAAACTACACAACATCTCAATTTTAGGAGAGGAAGAGAAGAATGTGATATTGAATGAAAGAGGGAATTTCAGGTAGGCAGATTATTTCCTCCTTGGGAATTGGCCAGAATGCTGACGTTAGGTTAATATCCTTGCCCTCCTGAAGAGTGCCATGAGATTTTTCACTACTTAACATTTTAAATCTTATTTGAATGATGATAATTCCAGCAGCATAGTGCCAGTGTGCACCGTACTGGGATGTTGTTCAAAGAAAAAAGTCCAGCAAATAGAGAGTTTCCTTCTGAATGCTTCCTACGTGGCTTTTCCCAAGGACTCTAATTCGATTACTTATCTGGCCATAACACAAGAAGCCAAGCTTCTCCACCCAGAAGTCCACTTAGAGCAGATCAAGATATGCCCAGGATATCATCACAAAAAGAAAATCTGCCACCAAAAAGTGTAGCAAAAGCTATGAAGGTAACTTTTCAAACTCCTATGCGGGATCCTCAGAATCTTGAGTCCTAGTATGGAAAACAAACTTGAGACTACTTTCACACTAGATGATTGTACTAAAGTAACCCCATAGTTAGGTGCTATAATTTTAGTAGTTTAGTAGCTGTTACACAAATGTAACGATGACATTTTAAAAGAAAAGATATGTGGTCAATTTTGAAATACACTTCTTAATTATGCAAACAAAATTTGCAGCGGTACCTCTTCACAGGTTCCTGAATGCACAAAATAGATGCACTTGCAAAATTTGCAGGAGTATTTAAGGAGGCTGTTAGAAAACACATTCCAAAAGAGATCAAAATGTTTCTTGGAATCACAAAATGCACAAAACAATTGGCCATTTTTAAAATATAAGGTTAATCCATAAACCATCAAAGGAAAGTTTTACCAGCTGCTCAAAGAGAGCTCCTCTGCAGAATGACCACTTTTCCTCCCTTGTTCGATTGCTGATTATTCCTTTGACAGACATCTGTTCAGAACAGTGGTTAACTGACTAATAGTGTTTCTTTTATCAAAATATCAGCACAAGAAAATTCATCTATGACTGCACCATCCAAGAACATTCAGTCAACTACAGGTAAGACGACATCCTTTTATAATCTTATTTATAGTCTGTTTAGAACAGATACATTAATCAATGATGTTTCATAGATTCTTGAAGTTTAAGGCAAAAAAGGACCATTAGATCTTTTTATCTGACCAAGTGTATAGCAAAGGCCATTACATTTCATTCAGCTATCCCTGTATTGAGTCCAATCATTTGTATTTGGCTAAAGCATATTCTCCAGAAAAGCATCCAGTCTTGATCTGAAGACATCAATAGATGCTTCCTTTGGTAGCTTGTTCCAATAATTAATCACCCTTACTGTTTAAAAATGT
>NW_020710520.1:0-1396 GCF_002925995.2 Terrapene triunguis
TGCCAGTTTGCACCCTACTGGGATGTTGTTCAAAGAGAAGAGTCCAGAAAATAAAGAGTTTCCTTCTGAATGCTTCCTACATGGCTTTTCCCAAGGACTCTAATTCAATTACTTATCTGGCCATAATACAAGAAACCAAGCTTCTCCACCCAGAATGGAATCCAGGAATATAGCCCACTTAGAGCAGATCAAGATATGCCCAGCGCTACATATATTCAACACCCCATAGTTAGTTGCTATAATTTTAATAGTTTAGTAGCACAAATGAACACAATCTTTACACAAACCTTTTAAAAGAAAAGATATGAGGTCAAAGTTTGAAACAAACTTCTTAATTATGCAAGCAAAATTTGCAGAGGTATCTCTTCACAGGTCACTGAATGCACAAAATAGACGCACTTGCAAAATTTGCAAGAGTATTTAAGGAGGCTGTTAGAAAACACACTACAAAAGAGATCAAGCTGTGTCTTGGAATCACAAAATGCACAAAACAATTGGCAGTTTTTAAAAGATAAGGTTAATCCATAAACCATCAAAGGAAAGCATTACCAGCTCCTCAATGAGAGCTGCTCTGGAGAATGACTCCACTTTTCCTCCCTTGTTTGATTGTTGATTATTCCTTTGACAGACATCTGTTCAGAACAGTGGTTAACTGACTAATAGTGTTTCTTTTATCAAAATATCAGCACAAGAAAATTCATCTATGACTCCACCATCCAAGAACATTCAGTCAACTACAGGTAAGACTACATCCTTTTATAATCTTATTTATAGTCTGTTTAGAACAGACACATTAATCGATGATGTTTCATAGATTCTTGAAGTTTAAGGCAACAAGGGACCATTAGATGTTTTAATCTGACCTCATGTGTAGTACAGGCCATTGCATTTCATTTAGCTCCCCCTGTATTGAGTCCAATCCCTTGTGTTTGGCTAAAGCATATTCTCCAGAAAAGCATCCAGTCTTGATCTGAAGACATCAATAGATGTTTCCTTTGATAGCTTGTTCCAATGATTAATCACCCTTACTGTTTAAAAATGTGTGGCTTATTTCTCATTTGAATTTTGTCTGACTTCAGCTTCCACAGAATAATAGAATCATAGAATATCAGGGTTGGAAGGGATCTCTGGAGTCATCTAGTCCAACTCCCTGCTCAAAGCAGGACCAATCCCCAACTAAATCATCCGAGCCAGGGCTTTGTCAAACCTGACCTTAAAAACCTCTCAGGAAGGAGATTCCACCACCTCCCTAGGTAACCCATTCAAGTGCTTCACCACCATCCTAGTGAAAAAGTTTTTCCTAATATCCAACCTAAACCTCCTTTACTGCAACTTGAGACCATTCCTCTTTGTTCTGTCATCTGCTACCACTGAGAACAGTCTAGATCCATCCTCT
>NW_020710521.1:0-1341 GCF_002925995.2 Terrapene triunguis
TTCCTTCTGAATGCTTCCTACGTGGCTTTTCCCAAGGACTCTAATTCAATTACTTATCTGGCCATAATACAAGAAACCAAGCTTCTCCACCCAGAATGGATCCAGGAATATAGCCCACTTAGAGCAGATCAAGATATGCTCAGCGCTACATATATTCAACACCCCGTAGTTAGTTGCTATAATTTTAATAGTTTAGTAGCTGTTACACAAATGAACACAATCTTTACACAAACCTTTTAAAAGAAAAGATATGAGGTCAAAGTTTGAAACAAACTTCTTAATTATGCAAGCAAAATTTGCAGAGGTATCTCTTCACAGGTCACTGAATGTACAAAATAGACGCACTTGCAAAATTTGCAAGAGTATTTAAGGAGGCTGTTAGAAAACACACTACAAAAGAGATCAAGCTGTGTCTTGGAATCACAAAATGCACAAAACAATTGGCAGTTTTTAAAAGATAAGGTTAATCCATAAACCATCAAAGGAAAGCATTACCAGCTGCTCAAAGAGAGCTGCTCTGCAGAATGACTCCACTTTTCCTCCTTTGTTTGATTGTTGATTATTCCTTTGACAGACATCTGTTCAGAACACTGGTTAACTGACTAATAGTGTTTCTTTTATCAAAATATCAGCACAAGAAAATTCATCTATGACTCCACCATCCAAGAACATTCAGTCAACTACAGGTAAGACTACATCCTTTTATAATCTTATTTATAGTCTGTTTAGAACAGACACATTAATCGATGATGTTTCATAGATTCTTGAAGTTTAAGGCAACAAGGGACCATTAGATGTTTTAATCTGACCTCATGTGTAGTACAGGCCATTGCATTTCATTTAGCTCCCCCTGTATTGAGTCCAATCCCTTGTGTTTGGCTAAAGCATATTACCCTGAAAAGCATCCAGTCTTGATCTGAAGACATCAATAGATGTTTCCTTTGATAACTTGTTCCAATGATTAATCACCCTTACTGTTTAAAAATGTGTGGCTTATTTCTCATTTGAATTTTGTCTGGCTTCAGCTTCCATAGAATAATAGAATCATAGAATATCAGGGTTGGAAGGGACCTCTGGAGTCATCTAGTCCAACTCCCTGCTCAAAGCAGGACCAATCCCCAACTAAATCATCCGAGCCAGGGCTTTGTCAAACCTGACCTTAAAAACCTCTCAGGAAGGAGATTCCACCACCTCCCTAGGTAACCCATTCAAGTGCTTCACCACCATCCTAGTGAAAAAGTTTTTCCTAATATCCAACCTAAACTTCCTTTACTGCAACTTGAGACCATTCCCCTTGTTCTGTCATCTGCTACCACTGAGAACAGTCTAGATCCATCCTCT
>NW_020710522.1:0-6530 GCF_002925995.2 Terrapene triunguis
TAATATCAATAGAAACGATTTAGTAGAAAGAGTTCCAGTCTTTCCTCAAACCTCCACTTGAATGTGAACTCAAGTCTTCAAGTTAATATCCATTTACCTCAATGAGAGTTAAGGACCCTCAGCAACTCCAAGAATAGAGGCTAAATTGGGTACACCCCCTTCTAGTCCTGGCTGATATCAGGAAATGGAAAAGTACATGCAGATGAAAATAATGATAAAGAAACAAAATAATCAAACTTTGAATCTTAGATAAGATCCAGGTTTGTTCTGGTTTCACATCTGGGCAAAGTTTTTTTGCATTCAGAGAGAAAAGGATGGTCTTGTGGTTAAAGCATGGTGAGACTCAGGAGATCCGAGCGTGATTCCCAGATTAGCCACAAACTCCCTTGGGAAAGTTACTTAATCTCTTCATGCCTCAGAGCCCCTTCTGTAAAATGAGGTGGTTGTGCTTCCTTTCTTTCACCCTTTCTATGTTTTGTCTATTGAGAATGTATAACCTTTAGGGCAGGAATTGTCTCTCACTCTGTTTATGTATTCTTAGTAGAACTGTCTGCACAATAGAAATCCTTACCTGCAAAACATTTCACATCTTTGAAAAAAAAATAATCATCCTGAATCAAGATAAAAAGTCAGAAACACATTTTTAAGGGATTTCCAGAAAAATCTATTTTGGGAGAACAGAAACTGAATGCTTTGGCTTAGAGGCTGCCCACCTGGAATGTTTTTGTCAATTTCTCTTTCTCTCTGTAGGCAAAGAGAGATGTTTTAAACAGCACCAGGTCAATACACCATAGGGAAATTTTAGTGCACATCTGCAGGCTTCACATGGACAGTTAGTGCATTACAGGCTGGAGTACTGTAGATTTACATCACAACTTGCTTTACGGTAAGTACTGGTACAGACATGGCCTGAGAAACACCATTTACCTTTATTCATTATTGATTATATAATTTCCCAAACTGGAATCTTTCTGTAGAGATATGTAAACAATTAATATCTCATAAACCAGCCAAGACTGATTCTTATTTTGCTCTGCAAATGCACCTTCTGTGCCCCACTCCTGCTGTATTTCACCCACTTGTCCATTGACTGCTGCACTCATTCCAGGACTGTATTGGTGTTGAGAGAGCAAAGTTATTTAAGTATAGTTCACCGGCTACATTTTTAGATAGGGGCTATTGATGCATATTAAAATGATGGGGAAATGCCTCCTTAATATGATACCAAAGAGAGAAAATGTCACACTTCCAACAACATTTCATAAACAGTGTAAACTCTATGGTTACAGAATAATAATTACAATAGGAAAATCTAATGAAAAATCCTGGTTTCAATAATAATTTTATTTATCTAGTTACTCCAGGGTAACATTGATAGCTACAGTAGGTGCTGATTGAACAAAGTTGATAGTAGTTGGGCCGGAACCAAAATCACTAGACATGATTCACCACTACATTACTCAATTCCACACCAGAGTAGAGCCATTGATTTCACCACTGCATTGATTTCCATGGATTTACACAAGCATAAAACTGGAATAATGTAGTGTGAATCAGGCCCGATGGACCCACACAACTTCCAGTGCTTGGTCTTTGAAACCTTAACCTGAAAATGGCCCCTATTTTTATAAGTGGCTAAAGCAAAACCCCTGGTCTGACAACTCTAATCCTTGGGGTGTTTGAAATCCAGATTCATATTTGGTAGCTTAAGTCCCTATCTAATTTCAGTGCACATGTTTTAATGTACAATACAGTGACTTGAAAATGAGAATATTACCTTGCAAAAGGGAGATATTTTTCCATAGTTTCCACCTGCAATAGGAATAACACGCAATTAATATTTTATCAAACCTCGTGGAGCATGTTAAGCAGCAATTACTGTATCTGTAATAATGGGCCAATGAATATGTATGATTTAGGATTTTCAAGATAACACTCTAAACTGACGACCAGAATAAAATGTATTAGAGAGGAAATGAGGCCATTGAAAATCGTGACATTTACAGCATTTTTGTAGAAAATACCGGAACAATGTACATATGCAAATTATGGTAACAGCATCATCAAATTCATATAATCTGGGCATGGAAACCCTTGACAATTCACTGCAAAAAACTTTCCATAAGGTAAAATAGCTTTGTGTTTTATTTTTTAAATTCTTGGAGGTTTTCAGAACCAGGCACATTTGTTTAGAATTGCTCTCAGATTAAAGTGATCATGCGAAGGGTTTGCTGGTGGGCCTCCCCACACCAGAGAGCCGGGCCAGAGGGTTTAAGAGTTTGGACTGCAGGACGAGTAGCAGAAGGAGGTGCCTCATCTCTAATCCAGAGAGAGGAAGCCAGGGGCAGGAGAGGGCTGACAGTAGGAGAGTAGCAGAGCAGCTTACCCCGTGATGTCTCCGCACCAGAGAGCTGATTGATACGAGGGGAACAGTGAGAGGGCGAGGGGAAGTGAGAGATGCTCCACTGGTGAGGATGATCTCCCAGCAGAGAGGCTGTGGGGGGCTCCTGCTGGGAAGAGTGGGGTTGCACTCCAGCTGGAAGCGCTCGGGTGGCTGGTCTGGCAGAGAGACAGACGCAACAAAAGATGCGGAATTGCAATATGTCAGTGAGTGGGAGGATATGTGATTTTCAGGGATTATGTGCACTGGGGTGACAAAGGAACTATGTTGCGGATTTTTGTTGTGGTCTGATTTGCACTATAGTTTTCATAATAAACCAGGCCCAAAGACAGCTATTGAAGTGGAATTCTTGGGTTACCTGAGAGGGGAAACTTTCTCCCCATCAGGCTAACAGAAGGAGGGGATCAGCTCCATTATATACTAAAAACAGCTGCAGACAATGGGGGCTACTGCCCAAGGCACTAAATAGTATGGCTAGAGCACAGCTAATTCAGGTAGATTAATTAAGGTTTCCCAGGCTACAAACACGGGGACTAGGATATTGGATCCAGGCTGTGTGTGTTGAACAGAGAAAGCCAGGAGAAGGTGCCAATTGTTAAGGGAGAACTACTGTACGTGATCACAACATCACTAAGAAGAAATGGAGTGTGTATTCATTATGAACTTTCACAATATGGGAGTTACTATGGTTTGTTTTCATCAGGAATTAATGAGTATGTTCATGGATTTGCTGTAGATTAATTAAAGAGGTAATTTTTAACCTGACTATACACCTTTCTGCCCATTCAGAGATTGCTACTCACTACTCCACAGAGCATTATGTTTGCTATCGCTCTTGAGTGTTTCCCGATATGCAGCAAATGCACCTTAGTCTGGCATTTCTCTGGCACACACTTGTGTATCTAAGGGCTGCATTTTGCACTAAGCCAGAACCAATAGGTCTTGCGCAGCAGATCTCTTGTGGGACAGGGGAGAGCGAAGGACCTTAGGGTGAAGAACCCCAACATGACAACACAACGCCACTTGCTCCCACACACACCCACAGGGGAGTTTGGACCAGCTGATTCATGTCTATCCCCAGTAAGCCACTTCTTTGCTGCAGCAGAGAGATGCCAAGGAACCGCGCTGAATGGGGTTCACATGGGTGTGGAGCATCTCTGTATAGACTCTCTGTGGCCTGCCCTCACCACCTGTATGTACTGAAGCCACTGGGCATGAGGGCAGTAACTAAAGACTACATTAGCCAGAGTGGTCATGTGGATGGAGCCAAGGCTTTGTCTACCCCAACCCTTCTAGACTTGTCCCAACTGCTCCTGGGAGACAGTAATAATAATAACAACAGGTTTCAGAGTAGCAGCCGTGTTAGTCTGTATCCGCAAAAAGAACAGGAGTACTTGTGGCACCTTAGAGACTAACAAATTTATTAGAGCATAAGCTTTCGTGGGCTACAACCCACAACAACATCATCCAACTTTTATCAGCAGATCTCACAGTGATTTACAAAGGACGGGCAACAGCATCAACCCTTTGGTTAGATGAGGAAACTGAGGCACCAAGACTTACCCAAGGTCACCCAGCAGCAGAGCCAGGAATAAAACAAATTTCTTTCTGAGTCCCAGTGCATTGCTGTACCCACTATGCAATTATGATTTATTTCTACGCACTTGGACCCAAGCCTGTTTAAGGATGTAACAGGGGTCTTTATGTGAGTGAACAGTTCAAGCCTGGTATAAATACACTTTAATACCTTGCCAAACTTCCACAATATTATCAACGCACTGTGATTTGAAATGACAAATATGTCTGATCTCAATTACACAGCTGGCTATGATAGACTCCAGAGCCACCTTAATTCTGGCAAAACCATCAGGAACAAAGTAATACCATGCTGTGGTGAAACAAAAAATATTTTATGAAAAGCTTTGCTGAGGCTTAATCTGAGACCTGCAAATAAAGGTAAACACTGGTGCAGGGTTAAGGATTAGAAGCCTATGATTGATAATGAAAAATACATACAGAGCTAGCAAGTATGTGTAAATTAGGTTTTAACCCCCCCTCCACCTTCTTAACACAGGCTATAATATTCTTTTTCACAAAATGATTCTATCAGAATATTACATTTTTCCATTAGCAGGATTAGATTAGGTCTTACTATTAAACCATGTACGTCAGTCCTATTAAACAAGATACTTCTCTCTGCAGCGCTCTCCTCCATGGTATGATTCCGACTATTTGTCTCATTCAGCTGGGATTTGAACAGGAAGCTGTGCTGAATATTAGGAGCTGTCCTGGGTGAATGTTCATAATAAAGAGCAACAATCAGTAGACAAATCCCTGCAGTCAAATAGGCTTAAACAACACAACATTTTTATTTTTTATGGAGCAAATTATATAAAGTGCAGAGCACATGGTTTTAATGCATATGCCTTTCCCAAACCACAAACAAGGTCCTGTTTATTTTATTTTTTTTTACAGCACAGTAGATACAAATTAATTTCTCTCTCACATGCACTGCTCAAAAGGATGGTCTCCATGTTGTAACAATATGATCCCTGATCAGCTCAGTCAGAGTGTACCAGGTGCGCTAGAAAGAACTGAGTCCTACTGTTCAGTGATCGTGATGGCCGCCATCTTGGCCAGCACACCGGGGCCAACAGAACTAAAAGCATTAGCTGTTACTGCTTGAGCTAAAGAGCCAAGGATCTACAGCTGGAGACTATCACAACTCATATCCTCTCTGGATCAGCACAGGTGGGAAACCTGTAACACGCACTTACCAGTGGTTTACATGATGATTAAAGCTGGTTGGCAACTGGGATTCTTTCCCCGCTGGAAAATTTCATTATTTTCTTCCTAAAAGCAAACATCTGTTGCAGGTAAATGAAGCCCAGTGGTCAGAGATAGAAAATGGTGTCCTTAAGAGAGTATGCTTCAGTAGTTAGGGGGATTCTGAGGCAAGTCGAACTAAACTGATACAGCATCAGGTTAATAGGGGTAAATGGCAGAATGGGTCCAAGGCAGGTGCCCACCACTTCCAAACAGAGTTTGGCAAGAAGTTTCTTGCAAATACTGCTGCCATGTCTTGCATTTCAGACAGAATCAAAGAACATGTTCCAGCAGCAGAGGCCACTGCATGCTGCCACTACCCAACAGTGATTCCTGAAGAGAATGAGACAGTAGGTTGGTTGGACTTGATATGTGTGGAGCAACATGTCAGGGAATGGTGCTGGAGTATGAGCAGGATGGAAGTCCTGCCTTACAACAGATTAAACCATTGATTAGGACTGGGGAATCAGCCATAACCCATAGTTATCAGGATTCCCAGCATAAGCATTGGAATAATATTTGGAAGCACTTACAAGTCAAAATGGGGGCCTAATAGTGAGTAGGCCATACAGTAACTGTTCAAAAGATAGAAGAAGGGTCTATATTCCTCTTGTGTTATTGACCCAGGTGTTGCAAATGCTATGTATCACCAGGAGGGAAAGATCTTGGGATAGAAAAGCTCACAGCCAAAGGATCAGCTAAGCTCTACGGACCAGGAAGGAAAGCGGCAGTGGAGCGATGGTTCCAAACCCACAACGACTGTGTGATGTTACTGACATGAACTGGGATTGTATAGATCATTGGTGCAATCAAAGTCCTGTAGTGGCACCAAATCTTGTATAATGGGGGTCAAATAAGGTGTCTAAGACAAGCTTATGGTTGGCTGGTTATGATTATGCTGTCTATATGTGTGTATCATATTTGTAGTTGAAGTTATGATTATTGGCTCTATACTGTCTGTATTTCAAACTTATGCTATGCTTCTGGGTGACACCCCAGACAAGTTGGTGTCAGCTCTGCCTAGCCTGCTTGATGGCCCATTAAGTACCATCAGCTATACAATTGACCCACTGAAAGAAGGCAGATACACCTTGTGACTAAGCAAAGTATGCAGGGACTTTCCCATGTGACTCCAAACTCCATTTTGCTGTAATTTTCCACAGTAAGAACACCTGTGTTCTTACACCTGGAAAAGACTAATGCCTCATCTCCATCTTGTCTTCAATCCTGCTTCATACCTCTGTAGGGACTTTGCTACAAACTGAAGCTCTAAACAAAGGACTGATGACCCTCCCAGCTGTGG
>NW_020710523.1:0-1193 GCF_002925995.2 Terrapene triunguis
ACGGCCTCTGTCCCCGGCACACACTGCCCCAGCTGCGCTCAGCAGAGGCGCTCACGATGGAGCTCCCTCAATATACATGGGGGGCGGGGGCGTGAAAGCGAAGAAGCTGCTGGGGGTCCTCTGCTCTGGAATTGCTATTCCTTGCCCTGGGCCCTGCCCTAGAGCTGGGCTATGTTCACCATCCAGGGCAGACACAAAGCTGCCATTTCCCTCCTAAACAAGCATGAAATATACAGGGGCAAGGTTAAGTGTGTCAGAGGGTGTGACGAGCTCAGACTCCTTTGGGTGTCGTTGGACACTCACATGATGCTCTTGCAGGCAGCAATTTGCATGAGGCTGTGGGTTTGTACTCACACATGTTGGCAGCCCACCTACGCAGCAGCAGAGTGCAGTGTGAGTTCAGCTTCAGCTTGTACAAACAAAGCTCCCTCAAGCACGCTTTTGGGCACAGAATTCTGTTAGTAAGACAAGTGTGCTAAACACACCCCTTTTGGAGCTCCCAAGGTGCAACAGACTTGTTCAGCAACACTTTTTCTACTGGTGCAGAATCTCCGTTAATTACACTGGAGTACATCACTGCTGTAGACACATAAGTCCCTTTAGAGAGAGAGCGGGTGTGGATCCAGGCCATGGTCCATTGTTAAGGCTTTTGATCAAGGGCACATGTGAGTTCCAGACTAACCAAAAGTACCTCACGGTTCTTTGCTCTAATAACTAATGAGCTTGACTGTCCAGCCAGGCGTGTTTCCGAAGGTGGATACTGAGGGGGGTGATGTGAGCTTAACGCACTTTGAGGTACTGGGATGGGAGCTGCTGGCGAGAAGCTGAGTGTGTGGTGTTGTTCCATTCACACGTCACCCAGGCTGTTCAGTAGCATTTCCACACTGCGACAGAAAGGGAGGGTGCAGAGAAGTGCAGGAAAAGGCAAACAGGCGCCTTACAATGACACTCTAGGAAGGGACCTAATTATGTCAGTGTCAACAGGGAATGGGGTGAGGCAGCCTGCCAGGAGCCCAGGAACCTGTGGGGCAGCCAGGTTCCTTGCACAGAGCTGCCAGCAGAAGTGGGAGACCAGGCTCTCAGCTCCCCACACTGCCCCTCGGAGGTCGGTGGAAGCCCTCCTGGTGAGGACATGCACCACTGGCCCAAGGAGGGGAGTGTGGACATGCACCACAAGGGCACTTACTGCGGTG
>NW_020710524.1:0-13874 GCF_002925995.2 Terrapene triunguis
AAGGAGGGGAGTGTGGACATGCACCACAAGGGCACTTACTGCGGTGGTTGTAAGTCGACCTAATATATCCATAGGTCTGCAAGTCCAAGTCCCAAAACCCGAGTGCCCCCCACCCCTGCTGTGTTCTGTTGCAGCTTTTGTGCTATTACACAGCTTGGCACCATTATTTTGAGTCTTACTATTCCTTTGGGATGTTGGCCCTTGTAATGGCCCAGGTATGTGGGGCAGCAGGAGGTGCATTTTTCCTCATGTACCTGTGCTCTATGAGTACTGAAATATTTAAGTACAGGGCAGGAATACAATGCCAGTGCAGATCTATTCTTAAAGTGCTAACTCTTAAACGAACCGAGATGGCTCTGCAACATGGTGGTGGTGGTGACAGTGAGGAGATGCGGATGGAGACCTTTCTGAACTCAAAGCTTCTTTAGGCCGCATGTTCAGGAAGGTATCCAGTTATGTCGTCCTCTTTTATAGGCACAGAATTCAGTGACAACGTATGTGAGGTTTGCCCTGATGGAACCTTCTCAGCAACCAACATGTCACACACCTGTCAGCCATGGACCAGGTAGGTGACTCTGACTACACATGGCCTTTTCCCTTGCTTTACACGCTGCGTTCTCTCCTTTCATTCATTGTTATTTCTTTGTACCTGAATTTTGCAGCTATATCAGACCTGGTTAGAGATGCCCTGAAGTTCAGCAGCTGGGAAACATAACCCTAAATCAGTAGGGCTGTGAGCTGTGTGGTGGGGAAATCCTTCCCCCAGGAATCCCTTTCCGTACCCTGGGCACTCTCTGTGAGGGCTGGATTCACCTCGGGGCTGTTTATAACCGTGACATGGGATGGCCGGTGGATTCCAACTGCAGCCCCCTCTGCCAGATCCTCCCTGCACAGAGCCCAGTGACATGGTGGAGAGACTGTGTAGAACTAGGCCCAGGGCCATACTGGGACTGGCCACCCATGCAGTGTAACAGCCTAAGTTCCATGGCCAGAGACCCATGGCCACACAGGAGCGGGCAGGGTTTGCCCTCACAGAACACAGATTACAAATACATATGGCACATGTTAGAATTAAGAGTTGAAAACCAGCTCCTCCTTCGATTATCCACCAAGTCCTAAAGACCTTTCTGCCTCCTTGGCATGGGCAGCTGGAGGCCAGTTCAGCCCCTGACTGAGGTTAGGTCAGTTCTGAGGCCTACCAGTGGTCATGGCCCCCTAGGGGCCACTAATAGGGGGCAGAACTGCCCTGGCCTTGCCCCCTCCCTCAGCCAATCCATCTCTGGCCTGCCCCCTGCGCCACCATGGCCCACCTGCGCCAGGTGAGGTCCTAGCCCAACCGCACAGCCCGTCTGTCCCACAAACAGTGCAAAGAGGCTGTAGAGCAAGGGTGAATCTGGCCCTTCGGCTCAGTTAGGGTTTGCTCTGCAATGGATGATTGTCTGAGGCTTTCCTAAGTCAGTGTGGCAGCACCACTTCCTGTGCTGCTTGGGTACCTCAGTGACACTGGCATTAAAAACACAGAATCCTACGCTGAGGTGTGGGCAGGTAAAAACTTCTGAGGTCAGTACAGTGAATTTATTGTATTTGTATTTTTCAGTCTAATCCTATGTTCTGTTAACAGTTTGGGCCCTTATAACTTCATTTTCCAATGTGCAGGCTTCTACCACTCAAAGGGCCCAATCCTGCAGCCCTGAAATGTGTGGGAGTTTGGCCTGTCCACAGACTGCAGGATCAGGCCCAGAATCTGGATGGGGTCTTGTCATATTTGATTCACTATATTAAGGAAGCCACCTGGTGGAATGACGGGTGTATCGAGACTGTGAGAAGGCTGTGGATACGCTGACATGTTTAATAACGTCTTCCTTCATCTTAGGTGTAAAGAGGAAGGGATGAGAGAACTAAAGGCCGGGACAGCCACTTCTGATGCAGTTTGTGTACAAAGAGGCCTTTCTGCCACAGCGATGGCATTGATAATTTTAGTTTTAATTGTACCTGCAGTGGCTGGAGCAGTGTACTTTTTTTGGTGGAAGAAGAAGACGAAAGATGGGGTAAAACGTAAGTAAGAAAAGCGTGGGACCTGTGAAACCTGTCAGAGGGTCTCTAAAGGGGTCAGACTGGCAGAGTTTGTATTTGGCACATTGGTCTTTGTTTCACCCCAGAACATGCCAACCTGTAACCGGAATTGCCTCTTGAAACTGAGAATCCCTGTGAGAGTCTAAATCTCTCTTCTTTAAAGGGTTGCCTTTAAGATCCACTGGCCCTAAATTTGACCTACTTTATGGAGTGAACTGGCTGGTCCCAGGCCAGGGTGCTGTGCTATCGCACCAGCTGCAGTGGACATGCCCCCTGCCCAGCTCGGGAAGGTCCTCTCCCTCCCCAACTCATGGCCAAAATTGACCTTTTTCCCAGGCCAGATTCCCCAGTGGCTAAAAATACCAGCTGTTCATGTTCTCCGAGCAACCTGGACCAGTTCTCCTCTCCTGATGATCTTTCCCGCTTGTATCTGATACGTGCTTACAAAGTTCCCTTTTCATTCGCTGGGGGAGCAGTGATGTTAATGGAACGGGAGTTTGGGCTCTACTCATAACCTGTTCCTGCTTCAGAAATAAGCATCTCAGTTTTCCCGCTTTATTTATCTACCAAGAGAAGAACACATTCTCAAGTCCAAGAGAGAACGTTGTTTACTGGTTCTAGCTGGGGACTGGGAATCAGGACTCCTGGATAATATTCTCAGCTCTGCCAATGACCAGAGGTGTGAATTTTTGCAAATCGCTCAATTTCCCTGTGCCATAGTGTAGCTGTTTGGCATAATGCCCCCCTTATAGGGTTGTGTGGCTTGCTGTTTGCAAAACTCTTTGAGATCCTTAGAGATTAGGTGCTGTATGGATGCAAAGCATTGTTAGAGCCCAAAATCACATTGGGTTAGCATTGTCACCTAACCACCTTCGTCTCCCAGCGGGGTGATTCTTCAAGATGCGTCTAAGTGTAGTGCAGAGCCACCAGTGGGGCCATGTTCTGTGGATGTGCACCCACATGACCCCACTGAATCGAAGAGAGCTGTGCATGCGTCTAAGGGCAGGACTTGGCCCTGGGACATTAATACAGAAACGTGTCAATACAAAATGCACCAGACTGTTTTCTGATGAGGTTGTTTCTTTTTCTTTGCAGCTGCACAGGAGACAGGGGTGAGTTGTCTAGTCTTTTATGCTCAAGCACCTGGAGCAGGGGTTTGCTTGAGTGTCTCTGCCATGGCTATGTCAGCTTGCCCCGAGAGAGAGAGAGAGAGAGTGTGTCTGTGTGTGTCTCACTATGTGACTTTGGAGCAAGTCACTTAAACATTATGGTCCAGATCCTCAAATGTATTTAAGCTCTTAATGTCCATTGATTTTAAAAGTATTTAGACTCCTGATTTCAATGGAAGTTAGGAGCCTAAATATCTTGGAGGATCTGGGTAAATATGCCTTACTTTCTGCATCTGTAAAATGGGAAAAATACCTACCTCATGGGATACCATGAGACTTGACTCTTCCCCCCACACTTACACGTGCATACTCTGTGATTTGCTCCATGATGTTTGTAAAGTGCTTTGAGATCCCTAAATGGAAGGTACCATAGTAGTGCAAAATTCAGTGTTAAACGTGCCCCAGGGTCAGGATCCCCACTAAATGGACATCTATTCTCCAAACAATGTAATGAACCTTTGTAACAAGTGGCTCTGAGTGATAGCACACTTTAAAGTAAAAGAATCTTTAACATCTGAAGTTAAAATGGACTTTTTTCCTTTGTCTTTTGGCCCTTTAATCTCCCAAAGCCTATTTCCCAAACTGCTTAAACATACATGAGACCGACAAGGTGGGTGAGATCATTTCTTTTACTGGACTAACTTCTGTTGGTGGTAGACACGAGTTTTTGAGCTTCACAAAGCTCCTCTTCAGGTATGGGAAAGGTAACCGGAGCACCACAGCTAAATACAAGGCAGGACAGATTTTTGGTGTACCTCAGCCAGTGCACCAGCTGCCCCAACAACTATGGGATGATACCAGACAATCACTACACTCTCAAATAAACTCACACTAGAAAAACGATAAAAGACAGAAACACCCTGTTACCCATGAGTGAACACTTTTCACAAAGCAATCACTCCCTATCTGACTTATCATTCCTCGTCCTCGAAGGAAACCTGCACAAGACGAGCCTGGGAGTGTAGGCAAGGTCTGCACTACAAATGTACATCGGTAGAACGACGTCACTCAGGTGTGAAAAATCCCCTCCCTCCAGTGATGTAGTTACACAGACCTAACCCCTGGTGTAGACAGCGCTACGTTGATAGGAGGACTTCTCCCGCCAGTGAAGCTACCGCTTCTCACGGAGGTGGATTAACGACGCTGACAGGAGAAGCTCTCCCCTCGGCGTAGTAGTGTCTTCACTAAAGCGCTACAGCAGCTCAGCTCCGCTGCTGCAGCTTTTTAAGTGTAGACTTGCCCTTAAATTCATAACTCTGCTAGACACTAAGGGCTTGGCTACATTGGCACTTTATACCGCAATAAAGCCTCCCAGAGCGCTCTAATTTACTCCCCGTCCACAGTGGCAAGGCACATAGAGTGCTCTGACTCCCTGGCTAGAGCGCTCCTGGTACTCCACCTCCATGAGAGGGATAACAGCTGTTGCGTATTGGCTGAGATGCCCCAGGGCCAGTGTGAACGAGGAGTTACATTACAGTGCTCTGACTGACCTCCGGAAACATCCCATCATCCCCTTAAGTCAAGTGGCCTCTCTTCTCTTTGTTGTGAAATTGGCTGAGGAATGCGGAAGTGCCTTTTCAGAGCTCCGTTTCAGACAGCGGCTGCTTATCTGCAACGGGGCAAAGCAAACGTTTACTGAGTGAGTGAGAGAGAGGCAGGGGGGCTAGGGAGATCTGAATTTACAAGACAGCGTGCTGACACACTCTCAGCACTCCAAAAGCCCACTCTCTCTCCCCCCACATACTAACAACACACTCAACTCCACCCCCCTCATTTGAAAAGCATGTTGCAGCCACTTGCACGCTGGGGTAGCTGCCCATAATCCACTGCTCCCAATGCCGCTGCAAATGTGGCCATGCCAGTGCGCTTGAAGCTGTCAGTGTGGACAGACTGGAGCGCTTTCCGTAGTGCGCTCTCCGAAGACTGGTTTAACCCAAAGCGCTCTACAGCTGCAAGTGTAGCCAAGCCCTAAGGGCTTGTCTTCACTGACTGGGAGCTACGCCCCTTGTGGAGGTGGTTTTTTTAGAGCACTGAGAGAGCTCTCTCCCAGCGCTCTGCTGCGATCACATAAGCCACGGCAGCACTTTACCGTTGCCAGTGTAGACTAGCCCTAAATCATGGACTCAGCAGAGACACCGGTTATCCCAGTCATTACAACCATTTGTAACCTACTAACCCTGCTTTGTCCTATGACTTGCAGAGGTGTTAATTGCCCACTTTGTTTAAATGGTTTCTTGCAACATGTGTTAACCTCTTATGCTTAACAGTCTGTCCCACCTTTAGCTGTTACACCCTGGTTATCTTTCCCAGACCTGAAGGAGAGCTCTGGGAAGCTTGAAAGTTTGTCTCTTCCATCAACAAAAGTTGGTTCAAGAAAAGATATTACCTTACTTACCTTGTCTCCCTTTCAGCGTATTTGGTTTGGAAATGGGCATCTCTAGAACAGTTGCTGTTTTATCTATATCTTTATGGCATTACACAGTTTAAGATGATGTGAAATTAGTTAGTTACAAAGCCTTAAGATCCGTCCAGCAAACTAGACACTTTTTGTAGGAAAAAATTATGCCAGACAGTATAACGTACACTTTTGTTGTAAGTGGGGAATGACACTCTAGCAGGTGATAGGTAAATGTACCAGCCATTTGATTGTTAGTAACTGTATGTTCATAATGTCTTTGTTTGATTTTGTCATATCTTAAAGGATGAGTCAAAAGGACAGGTTGAGAGAACTTTGATCCAGTCTACAGAGAATGGGACAGATATCATTTCTCCTTAGGAACAAACAAAGGCAAGAGCAGTGGGGGAAGAAAGAAAGCCATTGTCAGCCCTGCACATGTGATTGGATTGGAGGCTTCTGAAAATCGCTCTTCATTGAATTTCAGCCATCATCATCAATGTAACTTGAGTTTCTCTGGCTAAGTCCTGTCATGCTGAAGCCTTCCTCATGGACACATTGTTAGGTGTAATGTCTGCAGACTCTGGGTTCTTGGGGGATGTCTCCACTTGCCATTTAAAGCGAAAAAAGTCCCTGTTTTGCACAAAAACCGTGGGAGCGTCTACATTTGCCAATGACAGAAGTTTCACAAGAAACAGAAACTCACCTCGACGAGAAGCGTACAGTTCTTATCGCTGATCCTTTTGTGGTGATGTGCAAGTGGAGACACGTTCTTCCTTTTAGCCTCCAGAGGATATCCCACAGTGCCTAGGGCGATCACTCTGGCCAGCAGCTCTGCTGCTGTGAGGCCAGGTAAACAGACGTCCGCCTCTCCCCTGTAAAGCTGCAGGAACTTTGAAACTCCCCTTCCTGTTTTGTTTGCAAGTGCTCATCTGGCCAAGTGACCATGGTGGCTCCACAGAGTAAATGATCCGCCGCTGGGACCCTGCGCTCATCCTCCCCTTCCCAGAAGCCCTATAGTGGGATAGCTGCCCTCAGTGCGCTGCTCTCATGGGTGATGAAATGCTGCAAATGTAAACACTCTCTGACCCTGTGGAAGTAACTGAGTACAGAAACCAGTGCTTTTCTTTCACCGGTTCCCTATCACCGATGAAACTCAAGTGTAGACATAGCCTTGGTTTCATTCAGTAACTACACTTAAACGTCCAGTTATTCATTACAATCACCTATCACGCTGGGCTTTGCAGCCAGAAACACTTCCTGGTATCCAGGAATCTCTATTGGACCAGTTGCTCTTTTGACTATATTGGACCAGATCACCACATAGTCAAAGTGGTTTTTATACATAGCTTTAGTTTTATAACAGGACAAGAGAGGGTGGGGACAGAAATCTTGTATTGCTGTAAATATTTGTTCAATATCATAATACATTAAATCTGCACATTTATTGTTTCTTGTTAATCAGATTTGCTTTGAACCTTCTCTATGTGTAAGATAAAATCCCAGGTAAGAAGTATGGTTGGAAATAAAGCTAAACTGTTTTTACAGTGATGATTGGAGAGTGGACTGCACCATCTTGCTACCCTTGATAAAGCAGCAGTCAGAGGGCTGGACAATCTAGGTATCGATGTGTGATGCGTATGAAAGAAGAAGATAGTGAAGTCATATTCCCCCCAGAGCAACTTTCCTGTCAGTGGGGATAACGGGTTGCGAAGATTCATTCATTAATATGTTGTTTAAGCACTGCAGTGCTTGGATGAGAGGCATTACAAGAGAGAAAAGCAGCATGATTATTATTCTGTGGCATGGTAGAAGTGGGTCTTGTGGAGGGATTTGAAGGAGAGTGCTGTGGCCTTTTCGATTAGTCTGGAGCGATGAACCAGGCATAAGTGAGCCGCGGAAGAAAGAGCCAAGGTGCTTGTGGGAGAGACCGATGAATGGGTGATGGAGGCTGCCATTGTGGGAGGCCAGGAGATGCTGGGGGTGATGCAGCAAGATACAGGAGCAGACTAAATAGGGAAAAGCTGCATTATGAGGAGTCTTAAAGGTAGGGAAGAGACGCTTGTTTTCTATAGAGTTGGGGGAAGACTAAGCCCCTTCCCAGGGCCTGAGGCCCTCTGACTCATCCACTGAGTCTCTGGGTCTGCAACTCATCCCAGAGTCAGGGAAAAGGCATGAAACCTGCCCTCCACAAGGGGTTAATATTGGTCTGTCAATCACCTGACTTCCCTTCCTGATGGGCTAAATCCGTGTTGTTGTTTTTTTAACTGGGCCTTAGCCACTTTGTGAGGAGTTGCTAGGCAGGATAGCCATGTGGGTGGGCCCTGCCTGATATTTCCTATTGCTGTATTTTTGTGATTGGGTGACTGTCTTGCCAGGTTGACAAACCACTCTTTCTCTGTCGCTGTAATTGGCAGAGGAGGTTGAACAGAATGTGATTTTTTTCGATTGGCTAGATGAGACTTGTTGCTAGGCAGAGTAGCCAGCCCATTGTTGGGGTACCAGGCTGTGTCTTTGCTGGAGACAAGCAGGTATGTTTTTATATGAAGATAATTATCTAGTGAATAATGCAAATCATGACAATAATCATCGACTTTATGGACTCTGTGGATGCAGTTTCTGTTCTTTGTCCTGGAATTGGCCTGAATACAGTTGAAATCCTAAGAATTTGTGGCATAAAGACATTTGATACTCATACAGCCCTTCCTCATTCCTTCCTTTTCTCAAATTCTGGACAAAAAATGACTGAACAAAATGGTTTTCAGTTAAAATGTAAAATTGCACAGCAGCCATTGCTCTACAACGCAGCATGGGGCAGAACCTGCCACCCCTTGGGAGTTAAGTGAGCTACTCTCATTCTCCATCCTTCCTAACCTGTGTGCTGCTTTTCATGCTGTCAACCATGACATCCATCTGGGACCATTTGCTGGAGTCTCAGAGAACTGGCTGCCTTGGTTTTGCTCCTATTAGAGTGGCTGGATAGGGAGCTAGCCCTGAAAGAACTGGGTTCTACTCCCCCCAGGCACTTCCTCTCTGACCCCAGGCCAGTGCTTTAAGGACAGAATTGTAAAGGTTTTTAGGAACCCAAAGTTACAGCTAGGCATCTAATGGGGTTTACAAAGCACCAAACCTTCTAAGTGCATTTGAAAATCTCACGAGGTGCCTAAATACCTTTGAAAATCTGGCCTTTAGTCTGTGTGTGCCTCAGTTCCCCACCTGTACAATGGGGATAACAGCATTGCTCTACCTTGCCGAGGGGCTGGGAGGAGAAATAGGTTAGAGGCTGTGAGGAGCAGCCTCAGATACTACAGTGATGGGGCCACATAACTAGGATAGGTAGAGTGGGAACTTCTCTATACACTCAAGTATCGGGGTAGCCATGTTAGTCTGTATCCACAAAAACAACAAGGCATCCGCTGGCACCTTAAAGACTAACAAATCTTGTTAGTCTTTAAGGTGCCAGCGGACGCCTTGTTGTTTCTCTATACACTGCTAACCCTGCTCTGGGTCTGACCCCTACTTTTCACCTAAGCCCCCAAATCGCCCCCTTTTCTGAATGTAACCTTGGCTCAGTGCTTTGCTGTATTTTCCCCAAATCCCCTGTTCTCTCTGACAAAACCTCTCCCCCCTCCACGGAGGGATTCCTCTTTTACAGCTAAACTTCCAGCCTCTTCATTTAATCACCAGCAATTTCTGATCTTAATCACCCACCTCTGCTTGTAAACAAAATACAGGCTCCCTGTCCCGGGTCACCTCTCCTCTGCACAACAGACACTAATGCTGGGCTGTAGTTAAGAGCTCCACTGGGGAGCTCCCAGACCTCCTGTATGAAACTCGGGGGGCTGCTCTCCCCTGCCCCCCTAATTGGCGCCCTTGGTGGGTTTACTTTAAGTGTCTCTCGCCCTCTAACAATATAACCCTAAAGAGCAGCCTATTGGGAAAGTCCCGCCTGCTTGCATCATTCACTTTCACTTTGTCTCGAGCTGGGCTGGTGACTTGGTTGTTGCTGCGGGGCCGTCGGGCCTGGATTAGAGCCTGAGCCGGAGCAGGACTTTGGGCTTGTGCCCTGCTAGCGGGCCGGGAGCTCCCGGAGAAGGGCGCGGGGGATCCATGGGGCGGACACCGCAGGACAGGGCGGTGGCACCAGGCTCGCTAAGTCCCGCAGCTTGTCACTGATCGGGACCGGGCGGCCGCGCTGCGCTGTAGCGGGCGGAGACTCAATGCCCAGCGGGGGCAGACACAGACAGGCTCTGCGGGCTGGTCTCAGGTCCATGCTCCGGGTGAGTGGATCCCCAAAGCTCCTGAAATAAAATGGAGCCAACAGATCGGCCCTGCCCAGCAGAGAGACTGGGGGAGGTTTGGGGGTGCATGGGTGAGGATGGGGGAGGGATTGTGGGAATCTTCTGTGACTAAGAAGATCCCAGGAAGCTGAATTTTTTACATTGATCCTTTTTACTAACGCGAACTACCCGCCCTTCCCCCGCGGGGATTTGGGGTTGTTTACTTCTTGTTCGAGAAAATCTCTCTGCATTTTAGAAGCTGTTGGGCTCCATCTGGTGGAGACAGCAAAGAACAACACAAATGAATATTGAAAATAAAACTTTTCCTTCTTAATTTAGTAAGAAAAAAATACCGCGGGGAGATTTTGGTTTGTTCTCATCAGTGATACTCAGCCTGGCGCTTGGGGGGTCTAAGTGGATTGACTTTTCATTATGTAGATTGGCAGAAGTTTTTTTTAACGGACTGATTTAACAACAAACAAACAATCCTATCCCCAAAGTTGCCCTTTGAATGGGGAAATGTTTGAGGATTCTAAATGGACAGTAGCTCGTTGTGGTGCGTTGTACTGAATCTGCTGCTACTCTAGCCCCATAGTTTGTTGTTTTGTATCTGCCGTTTCCTCCCAGGGTGTCCACTGTTGTATGGACGTGCGGGACAGGCCAGCCCAGGGAATAACGCTTGGCCCACTCGGAAGCTGTGCTGCTGGGTCTCAGTTTGGGGCTTTCCATGGCCAATCATATTTCAGTCCTTCCATTTTGGGTGTCACAGTGTAAACTGAAACTGGCGCTAAGTTCAATTGAATTCCAAGTAGTGAGCGAAACACACCATGGGTAAAAAGAAAAGAGAATATACTGGGGAAAAAAAGGAAAATGATTTCCAAGTGGCTAACAGGGTATCCCCCATGCTTCTGGAGTTAGAAAAATCATAACAGAAAGCGGCTTTAGCTGAATTGTCAAAGGCCACAGTCTATGAATCCAGCCCCATCACTGTGATGCACATGATTAGACCCACACTGAGCTGAGCACTCCCATGAGTCAGGGATGGAGGATCATGTCCCAAGGCTGTAAAGGCTGGATTCTAGCCAGACTAATGTCAGTAGAATTATTCCAGGTTTAAACGAGAGCAGAGTTTGACCCAGAATGTGGAGAGTGGTAGTGAGGAAATGGCGATGTAGGGGGCTGATAGGCTAACAGCAGACACCACCAATTTGGTCATCTTAATGCAGTCTCTCTATACAAATACACATCACACATCATTTGAAAGTTTTGTATGTCTACTTTAAGATGAGGTATGATGTGGAGCTGTCAAGTGGTGCTGTTACCACAGATATGGGGATAAACAGTGACACCATCAACACGTTAAAATGATCACTTTGAAATTTGCATTTGTTTCTGTTACTTGAATGACTCTGTGTATTATTTCAAGCAATAAAATTGGATTTCTTTGTGACCTCAAAGCATCACAGCAATACCCTAAAGGGTAAAACAAAATATGATAATAAACTTGTATAAGTATCATGGAAAAGTAATAGCGCTGGTAACATTTCTAGTCAACATCATTATCATCTTGTTCATCATTATGATCTCCATTGAATGTGCTTGCGGGCTTGGGGAGGCTAGTCAGTGTCACAGTGCTACCAGCTGCTCTCCGTCTGCTTTTGAGCCTGCATGATGTGACTCAGAAACTTCTCTTCTTCCCTAAAGATTTTTGTCATTTTCTTGATAACACAACTACCTCATTCAGAAGCTCTACAGTGCTACGCAGGCGAATATGAAATAAATGGCGAATGCTGTCCCATGTGCACTGCTGGTAGGTATATATGATTTGCTTCTTTAAAAATCATGACCCTTCCCTAGAGAGTCCAATTGTCTGGCCTCCTCTCGGAGAGCTTGACTACAACCCTACTTTACCCTCCGGCTTTTGCACTCGGCTTCTGTCACTCCAGTACTGACTGTTTGCTTGTTCCCATTAGGATTCATTGTATTCACCCTTTGCCCTGCATCCGGGATCCCCCAGCCCTTCCTGGCCCTTCCCCAGCCCCTCACAGTCCCCTTGTATCGGGATCCAACTGATCTTTCCTCTGCACAGGGACCTCTGCCCGTCCCACCCCAGCCACTGCCCTGCCCCAGGCAGCCGTCCAGACGGCTGCTGTGGACACCAGCACTGCCCCAGCCCCTCACCTCTCAATCTACTTCTTATAGTCCGATAGGACTGGCCACAGGCAGTCACCTGGCTTCCTTAGTCCCCTGGCGCTTTCTGGTCATGTGATCCCTCCAGTCACTGGCTTCACCTGAGGATTCTCCATCCCCCTAGGAGGAACTACAGTACTCAGACCTGCATCTTTTAAAGGGCCATGAATCTGACTGGGCACAGTGGGGACATATGGATCTGTCAAAGGTCCCGTGTCCGTTACACAGAGTCTAAGCACGACTGTACTAGGGATCCTACTGATAAGGGAGGGGTGTGAGTTATGAGATTGTTTCTGTCTGTGCTGTATCTGTGTTGTGCACAAATAGAGGATTTCAGTTCTGGCAGTCTAGTTCTGAGACGTTTACCTTTTATTTCTCATGGTAGTGTGTGCAACATGTAAAATCCACACACATAGTGTGTGCATTTGTTATGCATAATTACCCGCCTTTGCAATCTCTGTATTAATGCATTAAATATATTAGCCTGGTTTACACAGGAGCTAATTGTTTTGTTTGCTTTAGGGAGCAGGGTGTTCAAACATTGTACACAAAATGTCAGCACAACATGCATGCCCTGTGTGGACGACACATATACAGAGCATCCCAATGGCCTAACAGAGTGCATGAGATGTAAAGTCTGCGATGCAGGTAAGGAAGCTGTCCGGTGTGTGTGTGTGTGCGGGGGGGGGGGGGGGGGGGATGGATTTTAATTATTTTTTTCTGAGTTGTCTCCCCCAGCCCACATATACAAAAGCAGCCTAGTTGTTTGGGCCCAGGACTGGAAGTCAAGAGTCCTGGGTTTTGCTCACAGTTCTCTTACTGAGTTCCTTGCAATCTTGGGCAAATCACTGAAGTGGAGATTTCTAGCACAGTGCATGGGCTTCAGTCGCACATCTTCCACTGATTAAGGGCTGTGGAATCATCCCGGGAGATTCTTCTCAGGGGGAAAGTGGATCTCTAGATTTAGCAGAAGTAGAACAAACACAATAAAAATAATTATAATCAAACATTTCACATGGTGTCCTTTGTTGTAGAGCAGCAGCTCTGCACCATCAGGATCTGGATTGTATGCGGGGAGATACCATCATAGATTGTTAAGGTTGAAAGGGACCTCAGGAGGTCATCTAGTCCAACCCCCTGCTCAAAGCAGGACCAATCCCCAACTAAATCCCCAAATGTCCCCCTCAAGGATTGAACTCTCAACCCTGGGTTTAGCAGGCCAATGCTCAAACCACTGAGCTATCCCTCCCTCCAGGAACCTTCCTTTTCAGATCCCAGATCCTGAGCAGTGGCTGAGGAACACGCATGTACCTCAGGAGGCAGGAGTGACATGAGTGACAGTAAGAAACCATTGTGCTCCTCTGCTCCTGGGGCCATCAGGGTCTGGTCCCCAGCATGAATTAGAACAGCCTGCAGGCTGCTCTAGTTTACATCAGCTGCCTATGGCCCCAAAGGCTGTCCCAGCACATGGGGATCCGTTGGGCAGCCAGGAGGACGGGTTGTGTAGCAGGTGTTATGACCACTCCAAAATCCCACTACAGTGGACTGCCCCTCCAGTGACCAGCTGGATTGGAGGTTGTGGTCCTTTATATGTGGCTACTGGGAGCCTGATTCTCCACCGCCGTTGTCATTATTCACACCCGTGCAGATGAATGCAGAGTGGGTGCAAAGCACGATCTCAACTGCAGCTGAGTAGAGAATGCTGGTTTGGTAGCATTTTGCATGTACCCTTTGCACAGATGTAAATACAACACAAGGTGCAGGGCA
>NW_020710525.1:0-1041 GCF_002925995.2 Terrapene triunguis
GGAGGTTGTGGTCCTTTATATGTGGCTACTGGGAGCCTGATTCTCCATAGCCTTTGTCAGTATTCACACCCGTGCAGATGGATGCAGAGTGGGTGCAAAGCATGATCTCAACTGCAGCTGAGTAGAGAATGCTGATTTGGTGGCATTTTGCATGCACTCTTTGCACAGATGTAAATACAACAGGAGGTGCAGGGCAGCAGAGAATCAGGCTACAGATGGTTCTGTTTACATGGCAACACTTGTAAAATGTAGTCATCATAACAAACCCCTCTAGTTCCTGTGCCCTGTACCATGGATCAGCAAGGACTGGGGGTGTATATTAGTTTTTGTATCTGTTCTGTTTAGTTCCCATGTAAATGTATTTGTGATGCATGGAGCTTTACTTTAGGAGCCAGACTGATGGCAAAAGAAAAATGCACGTATACGAAGAACACCGTGTGCGGTTGCGCCCCAGGGGATTTCTGCCTACATGCTGCAGGCCTGGACTGTGAACTGTGTAGTCGCTCCACCGTCTGCCTTCCTGGATCTATGGTGAAAGAACCTGGTAAGGCAACATAACTTCTGTAACACCAAGGCAAACCCCTGCAGTCACAGAACGAATCTGAAGCAGGGCAAACTGGCTGAGACTTAATCCAGGTGAGACTGAGGTGATGCTGGGGAAGCAGCCGGAAGAGTGGCTGGGCCGTACATGGGGCCCCCCTCACTGAGGGAACGTGACTGCCATTTGTAACCCAGTTGCACAGCTCCAGGGTGACGTCAGACCTTGTGCTGAGCTGGATGCCCAGGTAACAGCTGCAGTCAACTTCTGTCCATCTAGGCCTGGCCAGATGCCTCTGACCTCTTCTCCCCAAGGCAGGAGTCTCTGCTGACCTGTGCTCTGCCCAGGGCCACCTCTTACCACTATGCAGAATGCTGCAGCCTGCTGACGGAGCGGAGTTGCCTGTTGGTCGCATGTAGGAATTGGCTTTGACCTATAGAGACAGAAATGATTTGAGTCCTGACGGCCTCTGTCCCCGGCACACACTGCCCCAGCTGCGCTCA
>NW_020710526.1:0-1046 GCF_002925995.2 Terrapene triunguis
GAGGTTGTGGTCCTTTATATGTGGCTACTGGGAGCCTGATTCTCCACAGCCTTTGTCACTATTCACACCCGTGCAGATGAATGCAGAGTGGGTGCAAAGCATGATCTCAACTGCAGCTGAGTAGAGAATGCTGATTTGGTGGCATTTTGCATGCACCCTTTGCACAGATGTAAATACAACACGAGGTGCAGGGCAGCAGAGAATCAGGCTACAGATGGTTCTGTTTACATGGCAACACTTGTAAAATGTAGTCATCATAACAAACCCCTCTAGTTCCTGTGCCCTGTACCATGGATCAGCAAGGACTGGGGGTGTATATTAGTTTTTGTATCTGTTCTGTTTAGTTCCCATGTAAATGTATTTGTGATGCATGGAGCTTTACTTTAGGAGCCAGACTGATGGCAAAAGAAAAATGCACGTATACGAAGAACACCGTGTGCGGTTGCGCCCCAGGGGATTTCTGCCCACATGCTGCAGGCCTGGACTGTGAACTGTGTAGTCGCTCCACCGTCTGCCTTCCTGGATCTATGGTGAAAGAACCTGGTAAGGCAACATAACTTCTGTAACACCAAGGCAAACCCCTGCAGTCACAGAACGAATCTGGAGCAGGGCAAACTGGCTGAGACTTAATCCAGGTGAGACTGAGGTGATGCTGGGGAAGCAGCCGGAAGAGTGGCTGGGCCGTACATGGGGCCCCCCTCACTGAGGGAGCGTGACTGCCATTTGTAACCCAGTTGCACAGCTCCAGGGTGGTGTCAGAGCTTGTGCTGAGCTGGATGCCCAGGTAACAGCTGCAGTCAACTTCTGTCCATCTAGGCCTGGCCAGATGCCTCTGACCTCTTCTCCCCAAGGCAGGAGTCTCTGCTGACCTGTGCTCTGCCCAGGGCCACCTCTTACCACTATGCAGAATGCTGCAGCCTGCTGACGGAGCGGAGTTGCCTGTTGGTCGCATGTAGGAATTGGCTTTGACCTATAGAGACAGAAATGATTTGGGTCCTAACGGCCTCTGTCCCCGGCACACACTGCCCCAGCTGCGCTCAGCAGAG
>NW_020710527.1:0-3019 GCF_002925995.2 Terrapene triunguis
TGCTTCACCCGCTGCCTGGCCGAGGGCCCCCTTCCCCTCCCCACCCCTTCTTGGTCGAGCTGGGGAGGGCCCTGCTGAAAACATGTTTGTGTGACCGTGGGGTTTGCACTGTGCGGATCCCAGCTCCCCCTTGCTCAGGTCAGGACTTGTGCAATGGGCAAATATTTCATCAGGCACTTGGCGAAGGGCGGACAGCGGTGGGAGGGGGAGGGGGGAATGAGATTGAGGGAGCCCCTTTCCCACGCCCCAAACGGCTTTTTACACTCTCAGGTTTTACCCGCGGCTCACATACCTCAGCCCTCACCTGCTAATCCAGGCCGGGGCCCACACGCCAGCTGGCGAGTGACCCCCCTGTCTCCCCACCCAGCTCTGCGAATGCACATCCGTCCTCAGCTGCTGTCTGGGTCTCCACACAGCAGAGCCAATGAGAGGAAAGCGAGGCAGGGAGCTCAGAGTGGGAATTTGCTGTAACGTTTTTATGAACTATCAGTGTGACTGGGGACTAGTCGCTTGGCATGGTCGCGTCCTGGGGGGAAGGAGTTGCTGCTCTCCCTGGGCCATGGGAGATCAGGGCTAGAGGTCTGAGATGTAGGGCCTCTAGGGCTGGCTGGCCTGGACTCAGCTGAGGGGAATGGAAACCCCTTCAGAGACAATGGAAGCCTCAATGACCCACGTTAACTCCTAGAGCGAGTTACCTCTCCCCAGCTCCCTGCGGGGAAGCGGGGTGCACGGCCCTGGCTGGAGAGCGGGCAGGGGGCTGTGTCTTAAGAGAGCAGGCACAGAGGGCCAAGAAGAGAGAACTGGGCGCCGAGGAGAGGGCAGGTTTGGGGCTCTGTCTCCCACCCACATGGACTCTGTCTGGAATTTACCTTCCCCGCCCTGACCTCAGCTGTGCACCAGGGAACTAATAAAAACAACCTTGTTTGCAGAAGGCTGCCTGACCTCACTGCATGTTTCCAGCTTAGCTCGCCCAGCCTCACTGTCCTACAACTCTGAACTGCCCAGGGACCTCTCTGCCCTCCACAGGCCGCAGCCCCCAGCCGCCGGGCCCAGCCCTGCCCGGGGCAGGTCCTGACGCTGGTGCTGAGGCGATGCCCACTGCCGCCGAGCCCTGAGCCGGCTCTCAGCTCTCATCCTCTCTCTGCAGCCAGCTACCCCCGTGAGAGGCAGGAGACAAGTGGAGAAGCAGCAGCAACCCAGAGGCAGACTCAGGCCTGAATCTACCTGGAGATCAGGCTCCCTGATTCCAATAAGGAAGGAAGTGGTGAGGCTGCAAGGCGTGAGCACAAGAGAGAGGCCATGTCACATGCACAGCCCCCCAGCCCATGCTCAGGGAGAGGGGAGGGGAGTTACTGAGTGGAAATGGTGGCTCAGAAGGAAGGGGAGGGAGAGAGCTCCAAGCTCCATAACCATTGAGCCAACCAGCCACTATCCTGGTATCTCACGGTGTGCAGCAGGCCTGCGAGCACCGCGGTGTGGGTAGACAGATCTCCTGTCCCCTAGCAGGGAGCTAGAACAGGGTCTTCTCCCCAGACTTGTGGGGAGGATGTGGAAAAATTGGAAAGAGTCCAGCGGAGGGCAAGAAAAATGATTAGGGGTTTGGAGCGCATGACTTATGAGGAGAGGCTGAGGGAACTGGGATTGTTTAGTCTGCAGAAGAGAAGAATGAGGGGGGATTTGATAGCTGCTTTCAACTACCTGAAGGGGGGTTCCAAAGAGGATGGAGCTCGGCTGTTCTCAGTGGTGGCAGATGACAGAACAAGGAGCAATGGTCTCAAGTTGCAGTGGGGGAGGTCTAGGTTGGATATTAGGAAACACTATTTCACTAGGAGGGTGGTGAAGCACTGGAATGCGTTACCTAGGGAGGTGGTGGAGTCTCCTTCCTTGGAGGTTTTTAAGGCCCGGCTTGACAAAGCCCTGGCTGGGATGATTTAGTTGGGAATTGGTCCTGCTTTGAGCAGGGGGTTGGACTAGATACCTCCTGAGGTCCCTTCCAACCCTGATATTCTATGATTCTATGATTCTATGACTTCCCTCTACAAATATCCTGGTCTAGGTGGGTGGCCAGAGGGCCGAGAACTCCACTCCCCTTCTCCTGCTCTTTATCCCTGCTGGGGAGGATTTCTTCCGAAACGCAGAAACCCAAACTCAACAACTGAAATAAAATTAAAATCCCCAAAGCTAGTGACACGGACACGTCACCTGGCCAAGATGAACAGGGCCCCCGGAGGTGAGAGCCTCCTCGTGCGGTGCTAGAAAAGGGCCCTCCTAGCCCCTGTGCGCCCAGGGAAGGGTTTCCCCAGGCAGGCCCTGTGGAGGAGAGCCATAATGCTGCCATCTGAGGACACCCCTGCCAGGCCTGGCCTAGGAGACACGCAGAGGCAGAGCTCAGAATGCAGCACAGCGAGATTGCAGGTGGCGTGTGGGCCATGGGGCAGCCCAGGCATGCTGCCAGAACTCAGACAGGCTCCCCAGGGACTGTGGAGACTAACCCTGCCTTGGTGCCAGGGGACGGGTGACACACTCTCCATTTCTACCGTCTGTTACCCTGTGCTCTTCCTCCTGCTCTGCCACCTCTCTGCTGTGCCAATGCCAGCCTCGGGCACCCAGCCAGCTCGGCGAATGCTCCCCAGCCCTGCCCCTGCGAGGCTGATCCTGCTCTGAGCATTCCCTGAGACTGGGCAGTGAGCTGGTGCAAAATACAGACTCTGGCACCGAGACGTGGCCCTAACCGCCAAATTCTCTCCACCCCCAGGATCGGCTGCGAGTCAGGAGGGAGGACAGAAAACGCAAGCCACCACCTTCCCAACCCTGTCCTGGCTGCTATTCGCCTCTGAGCAAGGTGAGCTGGGAACAACGGAGTCACCAGAGAGATGGGGGCCCGAGAGGTTCTGCACCAGAGATGGGTTAGTAAGAGACAGCGGCTGAGCCGGGGGAGGTAGAGCAGGGCAGGGGAAGCCACAGCTGCAGATTAACAATTGTGGAATAAAACACAGGGATCTACCTGGGAACGGCCCAG
>NW_020710528.1:0-2350 GCF_002925995.2 Terrapene triunguis
TGCTTCACCCGCTGCCTGGCCGAGGGCCCCCTTCCCCTCCCCACCCCCTCTTGGTCGAGCTGGGGAGGGCCTTGCTGAAAACATGTTTGTGTGACTGTGGGGTCTGCACTGTGCGGATCCCAGCTCCCCCTTGCTCAGGTCAGGGCTTGTGCAATGGGCAAACATTTCATCAGGCACTTGGCGAAGGGCGGACAGCGGCGGAAGGGGGAGGGGGGAATGAGATTGAGGGAGCCCCTTTCCCATGCCCCAAACGGCTTTTTACACTCTCAGGTTTTACCCGCGGCTCACATACCTCAGCCCTCACCTGCTAGTCCAGGCCGGGGCCCACACGCCAGCTGGCGAGTGACCCCCCTGTCTCCTCACCCAGCTCTGCGAATGCACATCCGTCCTCAGCTGCTGTCTGGGTCTCCACACAGCAGAGCCAATGAGAGGAAAGCAAGGCAGGGAGCTCAGAGTGGGAATTTGCTGTAACGTTTTTATGAACTATCGGTGTGACTCTGGACTAGCCGCTTGGCATGGTCGCGTCCTGGGGGGAAGGAGTTGCTGCTCTCCCTGGGCCATGGGAGATCAGGGCTAGAGGTCTGAGATGTAGGGCCTCTAGGGCTAGCTGGCCTGGACTCAGCTGAGGGGAATGGAAACCCCTTCAGAGACAATGGAAGCCTCAATGACCCACGTTAACTCCTAGAGCGAGTTACCTCTCCCCAGCTCCCTGCGGGGAAGCGGGGTGCACGGCCCTGGCTGGAGAGCGGGCAGGGGGCTGTGTCTTAAGAGAGCAGGCACAGAGGGCCAAGAAAAGGGAGGAGAGGGTGGGTTCTGGGCTCTGGCTCCCACCCACATGGACTCTGTCTGGAATTTACCTTCCCCACCCTGACCTCAGCTGTGCACCAGGGAACTAATAAAAACAACCTTGTTTGCAGAAGGCTGCCTGACCTCACTGCAGGTGCCCTGGTGGCATTGCTCCCCGCGGAGGAACAGCCTCGCTCAGGGCTCTGCTCTCGGTCGGACTGGCGGTGGAGAGCCGTGGGGATAAACAGGAGCTGCTGGAGCCAGAAGGCCCCTCCAGCAGGTGCTGAGGTGGCGTGGCCACCCTGGTGGGAAAGTGTGACCCTGGGGGGGTCTGGCACACTAAGCAGGGGTACTGCTGGGAACGGTTTAATGGCTGAGGCATAGCCCAGAGCTTGCAAACCCTTACAGCAGGTATCTAGGGGGCAGCGGAGCCATCAGGGTTTCTGAAGACGTCATAGCAACGTAGGCTGATGATTGCTGCGCTAGATCAAATTCATCGCTGGTGAACGAAGGGAATGCATCGAATGAATTCTCTCAGAGCTTTAGTAACGCGTTTGATAGACAGAAAAGCAGCTGAGCAGGCCCATAAATCGAGGGTAACGACATAGGGCGGGGGTACTAAGGGCTGGAGAGGCGTCCAGTGGGCATTGCAGGGTTCGGGGTTAGGTCCAGTCTGACTGAAGAGCCAGCGGGATGCCCTGGAGAGGTGCGTGACCAGTCTGTTCACAGCATCTCCACGGGACACCAAACTGGAAGGCGTCACAAACACTAACGAGGAGAGAGAAATGACAGAAAGTTGCTGAGAGAGATTCGAAACCAGGGCAAGAAATAACCCAATGGAATTCAGCCTGGAAAAGTGGAAGTGAAGACATGGGGGGTGTAACAACCCAAAACACAGCGGGAAAGACCGGAGAAACAGCCGTGGCCAAAGAGACCTGGGAGGAGAGTAGCGCAGAGCAGCTGGGCTATGGGTCTGCCTTGTCAGATGGCCACGACAGAGGATGTGGGCTTGGAGTTGCACCCACCGATGCATTGTGTCATACAGCGACCAGGCGATGTCAGTGCAGCGCTGGTGAGAGTGCCCCAGGGGGACTGAGTCCCGTTCTGGGTCTCTCACGCCCAAAAGGACCTCACCAAATTGGGAGGAATTCAGCGAAAAGCCAGAGAAGGGCTTGAGGAGCTGTAGGGACTGGGTTATGGGGAACGATGAAAATGACTAAAATGTCACAGACACATAGAAATGTAGGGCTAGACGGGCCCCCAGGAGGTCACGGAGCCCTTCCCCCTCCCTCACCACGGAGGTGCTAGCTTGTCTAGGTGACATCAAAGGGGGGCTAATAGTATATGGCCACTTCGAGGGGAGAACGTCGGGCAGGGACAGGAGCCATGGAGTGGGCCAAGGGGCCTAGCCTGGAGTAAAGAGAGAAAAGTGGGCAAAAGTAGATGCCGGCGGAGCAGGAGGAAAGATCTCCGAGCAGTGAGGGCTGGCAGACTGCGCACACTCGCCCCCTGAGCCGGGGAATCTGCCTGAATCTGGGGTGCAAGACAGAAGAATCAGCCAGCG
>NW_020710529.1:0-3241 GCF_002925995.2 Terrapene triunguis
GTAGACGGTGCAGCATGACTGGTAGCCTTCATTGGCGATCTGGGTGCTGGCAGCTGTGGGGCTGGCAGCCGTAGGGCTGCATTGCACCAGCCCCTTGCCTTTTGGTAGAAGATGGTATATTACGACTGGTATCCGTCGTCGTCGTACTGCAGCGGCTGTCAATCATGGGCACCCGGGCAGACAATGATGGTTATCAGTCGTAGTATGCTATTTTCTGCCAAGTGCCCAGTATTGTCTGCTAAGCACCCAGAAGAGGCCGATGGCGATCTGGGTGCTGGCAGACATGGGGCTGGCAGACGTGGGGCTAGATTGCTACACAGCAGCAACCCCTTGTCTTTTGGGCAGTAGATAGCATATTATGATTGGTATCCGTCGTTGTCATATTGCAGTGGGTATCAGATGGTGCAATAGACCTGAAGGCTAACTGCCAAGCGCCCAGTATTTGCTGCCAAGCACCCAGAAAATGCCAAGGGCTATCAGTCATGCTGCACCGTCGTCTTAAGATGTAAAAAATAGATTTATTCTCCATTCATTTGCTTCCCCCCTCCCTCCTGCTAAACCCAGGCTTTTGAGTTCAATCTTTGGGGGGGGGGCATTCTGTGTGACAGTTGTTTGTGTTTCCCTGATGCAAAGCCACCTTTCTTGATTTTAATTCCCTGTACCTGTACGCGGTGTCACTCGCCCCTCCCTCCCTCTCTCCCTCCCTCCCTTCTTCCCCTGGTCCGTCAGATACTACTTTCGCGCCTTTTTTCAGACCAGACGCCATAGCCAGCACTGGGATCATGGAGCCCGCTCAGATCACCGCGGCAATTCTGAGCACTATGAACACCACGCGCATTGTCCTGGAAAACATGCAGAGCCTCCTGGACATGCCAAAGCCAAACCAGGACCAGCTGAGGAGGAGGCGATTGCAGCGCGGCGACGATAGTGATGAGGAAATTGACATGGACCTCTCACAAGGCACAGGCCCCAGCAATGTGGAAATCTTGGTGTTACTGGGGCAGGTTCATGCCGTGGACCGCCGATTCTGGGCCCGGGAAACAAGCACAGAGTGGTGGGACCGCATCGTGTTGCAGGTCTGGGACGATGCCCAGTGGCTGCGAAACTTTCGCATGCGTAAGGGCACTTTCATGGAACTTTGTGACTTGCTTTCCCCTGCCCTGAAGCGCCAGAATACCAGGATGAGAGCAGCCCTCACAGTGGAGAAGCGAGTGGCGATAGCCCTGTGGAAGCTTGCAACGCCAGACAGCTACCGGTCAGTCGGGAATCAATTTGGAGTGGGCAAATCTACTGTGGGGGCTGCTGTGATCCAAGTTGCCAGGGCAATGAGAGACCTGGTGATATCAAGGGTAGTGACTCTGGGAAACGTGCAGACCATAGTGGATGGCTTTGCTGCAATGGGATTCCCAAACTGTGGTGGGGCGATAGACGGAACCCATATCCCTATCTTGGCACCGGCGCACCAAGCCACCGACTACATAAACCGCAAGGGGTACTTTTCAATGCTGCTGCAAGCCCTGGTGGATCACAAGGGACGTTTCACCGACATCAACGTGGGCTGGCCGGGAAGGGTACATGATGCTCGCGTCTTCAGGCAGTCTCTTCTGTTTCGAAAGCTGGAGGAAGGGACTTTCTTCCTGGACCAGAAAATAACCATTGGGGATGTTGAAATGCCTATCGTGATCCTTGGGGACCCAGCCTACCCCTTAATGCCATGGCTCATGAAGCCGTACACAGGCAGCCTGGACAGTAGTCAGGACCTGTTCAACTACAGGCTGAGCAAGTGCCGAATGGTGGTGGAATGTGCATTTGGCCGTTTAAAAGCGCGCTGGCGCAGCTTACTGACTCGCTCAGACCTTAACGAAAAGAATCTCCCCATTGTTATTGCTACTTGCTGTGCGCTCCACAATATATGTGAAAGTAAGGGGGAGACATTTATGGCGGGGTGGGAGGTAGAGGCAAATCGCCTGGCCGCTGATTACGCGCAGCCAGACACCAGGGCGGTTAGAGGAGCACAGCAGGGCGCGGTGCGCATCAGAGAAGCGTTGAAAACCAGTTTTGTGACTGGCCAGGCTACGGAGTGAAACTTCTGTTTGTTGCTCCTTGATGAACCCTCTGCCCCTCCCCCACCACCCTGTTAACTCTACTTCCCTGCAAACCAACCACCCCACCCTCCCCCACTACCCTCCCCCCTTCGAGCACCACTTGCAGAGGCAATAAAGTCATTGTTGCTTCACATTCATGCATTCTTTATTACTTCAGCACACAACTAGGGGGATAATTGGAAAGGTAGCCCGGGATGGGTGGGGGAGGAGGGAAGGAAAAGGACACACTCCAATTTAAAACTTTAAAACTTATTGCTATGGAAATCATCTAGGGTGGAGTGAGTGGGTGGCCGAAGGCCCCCCCACCGTGTTCTTGGGCGTCTGGGTGAGGAGGCAATGGGACTTGGGGAGGAGGGCTGCTGGTTACAGAGGGGCTGTAGCGGCGTTCTCTGCTCCTGCTGCCTTTCCTGCAGCTCAACCATACGCAGGAGCATATCACTTTGATGCTCCAGCAGCCGGAGCATCGACTCTTGCTTTCTGATTACAAGTTGACGCCACCTCTCCTCTTCAGCCCGCGTTTCAGCACGCAACTTCTCCTCTTCAGCCCGCGATTCAGCACGCCACCTCTCCTCTCGCTCATATTGGGCTTTTTTAAAATCAGTCATTGACTGCCTCCACGCATTCAGCTGTGCTCTGTCAGCGTGGGAGGCAGTCTGAAGTTCAGTAAACATTTCGTCACGCGTCCTTCGCTTCCTTCTTCGAATATTCACTAGCCTCTGCGAAGGAGTAAGATTTGCAGCTGGTGGAGAAGGGAGAGGTTGTTAAAAAAGATACATTTTAGAGAACAATGGGTAGACTCTTTCACGTTAGATTTTGCTGTTCACAACATCACACAGCACATGTGCTTTCGTTACAAGGTCGCATTTTTCCTCTTATATTGAGAGTCTCCTGGTTTGGTGTGAGAGATCACTCACGCAGTGCCAGGACACAGATTTCAGCTTGCAGGCAGCCATGGTAAGACATATAGTCTTTGGGCTTTTTTAACCTTCTTAACATGTGGGGATGGTTTCAAACAGTTCTGCCCTCATTTCCCATACCAAGCACCCGTGCCATTTAAAATGGGTTTGCAATGTAAAAGGAGGGGCTGCGATTTCAGGTTTAACATGCAGCACAAACCCAACTAACTCCCCTCCCCC
>NW_020710529.1:3341-4980 GCF_002925995.2 Terrapene triunguis
TAACAGCGGGGTATATTTCTGTTCAGCAGAGCAGGAAGGGGCACCTCTGAATGTCCCGTTAATAAAATTGCCCCATTTTAACCAGGTGACCGTGAATGATATCACTCTCCTGAGGATAACAAAGAGAGATAAGGAATGGATGTTGTCTGCATGCCAGCAAACACCGGGACCATATGCTGCCATGCTTTGTTATGCAATGATTCCAGACTACGTGCTACTGGCCTGGCGTGGTAAAGTGTCCTACCATGGCGGACGGGATAAGGCAGCCCTCCCCAGAAACCTTTTGCAAAGGCTTTGGGAGTACATGAAGGAGAGCTTTCTGGAGATGTCCCTGGAGGATTTCCGCTCCATCCCCATACACGTTAACAGACTTTTCCAGTAGCTGTACTGGCCGCGATTGCCAGGGCAAATTAATCATTAATCATTAAACACGCTTGTTTTTAAACCATGTGTAATTTTTGCAAAGGTACACTCACCAGAGGTCCCCTGTGTGCCCTCAGGGTCTTGGGTGAGTTCGGGGGTTACTGGTTCCAGGTCCAGGGTGACAAACATATCCTGGCTGTTGGGGTAACTGGTTTCTCCGCTTCCTTGCTGCTGTGAGCTATCTATGTTCTCTCCATCCTCATCTTCCTCGTCCGCCGAACCCGCTTCCCCGTTTGCAGAGAGGGACTCATAGAACACGCTTGGGCTAGTGGTGGCTGCACGCCCTAGAATGGCATGCAGCTCCGCGTAGTAGCGGCATGTTTGCGGCTCTGCCCCGGACCTTCCATTTGCGTCTCTGACTTTGTGGTAGGCTTGCCTTAGCTCCTTAATTTTCACGCGGCACTGCCGCGCGTCCCTGTTATGGCCTCTGTCCTTCATGGCCTTGGAGATCTTTTCTAATGTTTTGCCGTTTCTTTTACTGTTTCGGAGTTCGGCGAGCACTGCTTCATCTCCCCAGATGGCGATCAGATCCTGTACCTCCCGTTCGGTCCAGGCTGGAGCTCTTCTGCGATCCTGGGACTGGGACTGGGACTCCATCATGGTTACCTGTGCTGATGGGCTCTGCATGGTCACCTGTGCTCTCCACGCTGAGCAAACAGGAAATGAAATTCAAACGTTCGCGGGGCTTTTCCTGTCTACCTGGCCAGTGCATCTGAGATGAGAGTGCTGTCCAGAGCGGTCACAATGAAGCACTGTGGGATAGCTCCCGGAGGCCAGTAATGTCGAATTCCGTCCACACTAACCCAATTCCGACCCCCTAAGGCCGATTTTATCGCTAATCCCCTTGTCGAGGTGGTGTTAGGAAACCGGTTTAAAGGGCCCTTTAAGTCGACAGAAAGGGCTTCGTAGTGTAAACGTGTCCAGGCTTAAGTCGATTTAACGCGGCTAAAGTCGACCTAAACTCGTAGTGTAGACCAGGCCTTAGAGAAACACGTGACCTTTCAGAAAAAGATAACGTTCCTGTAAAACTTGGGACTTCCGCACTTATTACACCTGCTAAACATTTTACAAACACTAACCAATCCATCGCCACAGCACTCCCGACTCTAGTAAGCACTGTTAGAGAGGAAGTGCAGAGAGAGTTCACAATTTGGTGTGTGCGTGTGGATGGGGGGACTCCCTGCTGGTGTGAATTCCCTGTCTCTAGGCTCTGTGC
>NW_020710530.1:0-1067 GCF_002925995.2 Terrapene triunguis
GTAGACGGTGCAGCATGACTGGTAGCCTTCATTGGCGATCTGGGTGCAGGCAGCTGTGGGGCTGGCAGCCGTGGTGCTGCATTGCACCAGCCCCTTGCCTTTTGGTAGAAGATGGTTTATTACGACTGGTAACCGTCGTCGTCGTACTGCAGTGGCTGTCGATCATGGGCACCCGGGCAGACAATGATGGTTATCAGTCATAGTATGCTATTTTCTGCCAGGCGCCCTGCTGGCTCATTGCACGTTAGCAGAGTCGTAGTATGCTATTTTCTGCCAAGTGCCCAGTATTGTCTGCTAAGCACCCAGAAGAGGCCGATGGTGATCTGGGTGCTGGCAGACATGGGGCTAGATTGCTACACAGCAGCAACCCCTTGCCTTTTGGGCAGAAGATAGTATATTATGACTGGTATCCATCGTTGTCACACTGCAGTGGGTATCATATTGTGCAGTAGACCTGAAGGCTTACTGCCAAGCGCCCAGTATTTGCTGCCAAGCACCCAGAAAATGCCAAGGGCTATCAGTCATGCTGCGCCGTCGTCTTAAGATGTAAAAAATAGATTTATTCTGTATTCATTTGCTTCCCCCCTCCCTCCTGCTAAACCCAGGCTTTGAGTTCAATCTTTGGGGGGGGGCATTCTGTGTGACACTTGTTTGTGTTTCTCCCTGATGCAAACCCACCTTTCTTGATTTTAATTCCCTGTACCTGTACGCCATGTCGTCACTCGCCCCTCCCTCCCTCCCCCTCTCCCTCCCCTGGTCCGTCAGATATAAATTTTATTATAGAATATTTAAAAATAAACGGTACAAAAGATTTGAGGAGTCAGTTGTCGGTCATTGGGGGAACATACAGAGTATGGGGAGGATGTTGTTATGTCAGGGTTGGCAGCACACATAATACATATAGACTGTGATGTCTCGCCTTTTTTCAGACCAGACGCCATAGCCAGCACTGGGATCATGGAGCCCGCTCAGATCACCGCGGCAATTATGAGCACTATGATCACCACGCCTATTGGAATAATGGGTTGAGATCGCAATGCCCGGATGATGCAAAGCAGTGCCGCGAG
>NW_020710531.1:0-2081 GCF_002925995.2 Terrapene triunguis
CAAGAGAACCCAGGAGTCCTGGCTCCCAGCCCCCCCTGCTCTAACCATTAGACCCCACTCCCCTCCCAGAGCCAGGGAGAGAACCCAGGCGTCCTGAAACATTGAAGGGGAAGGATTTGTCTGTAACATAACGATGTTGGGGGGGTGTCAGTTTTTCTCTGTGACCCCCCCCCCCCAGCCCCTTGGAGGGAAGCTGCAGGGATTTGGCTTGGAATGGGGGGCGGGGAGGGGGTAACTTGGCTCCAGGAGGAGCGTGTGGGGGACCCCTTTGAAAGGGACACCCCCGGAAGTGCCCAGGGAGGGGGGCGGGCCTCCCGGGAAGCCTTTCTCCGCTGCACATTTCCTGTTTCCTAGCAACAAAAGGAAGTATTTGTTGTGCCCTAGCCTGGGTGACTCTTGCAGCCCCGGCCCCCTGGCGGAGGGGGCAGCAGGGCCTGGGGGGGTTGCAGACGCCCCCCGCCCCCCAGCAGCAGGGCAGAGCGGGGGGCTACAGGGGCTGGACCCTGCTCTCCACGAGGGACGGACCAGAGCCGCCCCCACGGGCTGGGGGGCGAGATTCCCACCCCCACGGGGGGGCTGTGGACTTGTCTTGCCCGCCTGGAGACCCCCCAGCTGGGAAATCAGCCCCCCAGTGGGCAGGTGTCTCTTCTCTTCCAGGGGGCGGCAGGAGGCGGCGGAGCGGGGAGCCCCCCACCTGGACTGGCCGCCCTGCGTTGGAAGAACTGGGGGTTCGCCCGGCCTGGGCTCTCCTGCCACCACAGAACTGGGGTTCGCACCTCTGGGATCTGCCTCCAGCATCACAGACCCCTGGGAGCTCCGGTCTCCAGCAACTTGGGGTTCACACCCCTGGGATGTGTCGCCCGCCTCTCGGACACCCCTGGATCCAGACTGTCCGGGTTCAAGCCCCTGTGAGCTTCTGTAGCCAGCAACTCGGGGTACAGCAACCTTGTCCCCTGCGATCTGGGGCTCCGTTCCCTCAGCCGTGAGCGCCTGTCTCCAGTCGCTGTCTGGACCCAGACTTTTGGGGCTCGGAGCCCCCATTACGGCCTGTATCCGGACCCCGCTAGGATCCAGAATTGAAGACTGAACTCCACCAAAAGTCTGTGCCGGTCCCTCCCCTGGGGGATAAGGCACCCCGGGGAGACCTGTATTTTTGGGGCTCGTCCCTACAAATTTCCGCCTTGTACCCTGAAGATCCTGTGTTTGCCTCCGCGCGTCTGGCTGTCACTTGGGTTGTGACTCCCTCCCTGGAAACTGCTTCAACTCTCCTGCCCTGGGCCTGTGTGTCACCTCTGGGATGCTTTATTGGACCCTGGAGGTAAGAGGCTGGCTTTTGGGGGTGCTGGGTTGTACTGGGGTTGGTTAGGGCCCCATCTGTGTTCTCAAGCCATATGTAGTCTTTTAAAACACTTTTTCCTGTTCTGCTTATGAAGTGGGTGGAGATTGTTATTCTCATTTTATGAATGGATAAACTGTGGCGCAGAGATGGGGGACTTGCCTGAGGCTGTAAATGGAGTGTGTATCAGAGCTGGGAACCCCGGAGTCCTGGCTCCCAGCCCCCTCTGCTCTAACCCACTAGACCCCACTCCCCTCCCAGAGCCGGGGAGAGAACCCAGGAGTCCTGGCTCATTCCATCCCCCCCTCCCTGCAATTTTAAATTAGATGCAATTGTTTCTCGCCCTTCCTTAGCTAAAACTTGTGTGGAGTGGCTGTGTGTCCTATATGCTGTGTCCCACCCTAGAAGCAGCTGCATTGTAATGCAGGATGAGTAGTCCCCAGGCAGCATCGGCTGTTACCGAGCTGACCCTCCCCAGAGTGGCAGCATCTCAGCACCAGGCGAATCATCCCCGTGCTGTGTCACTGTGCGGCTGTTCCCCAGAGGCAGCCGCATCTCAGCGCTGAGTGAAACGTATTGTCCCCCAAAACACGTCTTAGCTGTCTTTTTCTCTACCAAGGTTGTGGAGTGGCCTAATTTACCTGTCTTGCTATGAGCATGATCAAGTCATGTTGGAGGCTAGAAACTTTGAAAGCCTCTTTTTTTTTTAAAAGGCTCCCAATTTTAAAGAGCGACTGAATGGAAA
>NW_020710532.1:0-2051 GCF_002925995.2 Terrapene triunguis
TAGACCCCACTCCCCTCCCAGAGCCAGGGAGAGAACCCAGGCGTCCTGAAACATTGAAGGGGAAGGATTTGTCTGTAACATAACGATGTTGGGGGGGTGTCAGTTTTTCTCTGTGACCCCCCCAGCCCCTTGGAGGGAAGCTGCAGGGATTTGGCTTGGAATGGGGGGCGGGGAGGGGGTAACTTGGCTCCAGGAGGAGCGTGTGGGGGACCCCTTTGAAAGGGACACCCCCGGAAGTGCAGCCCCATGCCCAGGGAGGGGGGCGGGCCTCCCGGGAAGCCTTTCTCCGCTGCACATTTCCTGTTTCCTAGCAACAAAAGGAAGTATTTGTTGTGCCCTAGCCTGGGTGACTCTTGCAGCCCCGGGCCCCTGGCGGAGGGGGCAGCAGGGCCTGGGGGGGTTGCAGCCGCCCCCCGCCCCCCAGCAGCAGGGCAGAGCGGGGGGCTACAGGGGCTGGACCCTGCTCTCCACGAGGGACGGACCAGAGCCGCCCCCACGGGCTGGGGGGCGAGATTCCCACCCCCACGGGGGGGCTGTGGACTTGTCTTGCCCGCCTGGAGACCCCCCAGCTGGGAAATCAGCCCCCCAGTGGGCAGGTGTCTCTTCTCTTCCAGGGGGCGGCAGGAGGCGGCGGAGCGGGGAGCCCCCCACCTGGACTGGACGCCCTGCGTTGGAAGAACTGGGGGTTCGCCTGGCCTGGGCTCTCCTGCCTCCACAGAACTGGGGTTCGCACCTCTGGGATCTGCCTCCAGCATCACAGACCCCTGGGAGCTCCGGTCTCCAGCAACTTGGGGTTCACACCCCTGGGATGTGTCGCCCGCCTCTCGGACACCCCTGGATCCAGACTGTCCGGGTTCAAGCCCCTGTGAGCTTCTGTAGCCAGCAACTCGGGGTACAGCAGCCTTGTCCCCTGCGATCGGGGGCTCAGTTCCCTCAGCCGTGAGCGCCTGTCTCCAGTCGCTGTCTGGACCCAGACTTTTGGGGCTCGGAGCCCCCATTACGGCCTGTATCCGGACCCCGCTAGGATCCAGAATTGAAGACTGAACTCCACCAAAAGTCTGTGCCGGTCCCTCCCCTGGGGGATAAGGCACCCCGGGGAGACCTGTATTTTTGGGGCTCGTCCCTACAAATTTCCGCCTTGCACCCTGAAGATCCTGTGTTTGCCTCCGCCCGTCTGGCTGTCACTTGGGTTGTGACTCCCTCCCTGGAAACTGCTTCAACTCTCCTGCCCTGGGCCTGTGTGTCACCTCTGGGATGCTTTATTGGACCCTGGAGGTAAGAGGCTGGCTTTTGGGGGTGCTGGGTTGTACTGGGGTTGGTTAGGGCCCCATCTGTGTTCTCAAGCCATATGTAGTCTTTTAAAACACTTTTTCCTGTTCTGCTTATGAAGTGGGTGGAGATTGTTATTCTCGTTTTATGAATGGATAAACTGTGGCGCAGAGATGGGGGACTTGCCTGAGGCTGTAAAGGGAGTGTGTATCAGAGCTGGGAACCCCGGAGTCCTGGCTCCCAGCCCTCTCTGCTTTAACCCACTAGACCCCACTCCCCCCCCCCCCCCCAGCCGGGGAGAGAACCCAGGAGTCCTGGCTCATTCCATCCCCCCCTCCCTGCAATTTTAAATTAGATGCAATTGTTTCTCGCCCTTCCTTAGCTAAAAATTGTGTGGCGTGGCTGTGTGTCCTAGGTGCTGTGTCCCGCCCTAGAAGCAGCTGCATTGTAATGCAGGATGAGTAGTCCCCGGGCAGCATCGTTATGTGGCTGTTACCGAGCTGACCCTCCCCAGAGTGGCAGCATCTCAGCACCAGGCGAATCATCCCCGTGCTGTGTCACTGTGCGGCTGTTCCCCAGAGGCAGCCGCATCTCAGCGCTGAGTGAAATGTATTGTCCCCCAAAACACATCTTAGCTGTCTTTTTTCTCTACCAAGGTTGTGGAGTGGCCTAATTTACCTGTCTTGCTATGAGCATGATCAAGTCATGTTGGAGGCTAGAAACTTTGAAAGCCTCTTTTTTTTAAAAGGCTCCCAATTTTAAAGAGCGACTGAATGGAAAAC
>NW_020710533.1:0-1411 GCF_002925995.2 Terrapene triunguis
GTGCAACTGATTCTTCCTTCCTAAGTGGAGCACTTTGCATTTGTCCTTATTGAATTTTATCCTGTTTACTTCAGACCATTTCTCCAGTTTGTCCAGATCAGTTTGAATTTTAATCCTGCCCTCCAAAGCACTTGCAACCCCTCCCAGCTTGGTATCGGCCGCAAACGTTATAAGTGTACCCTCTATGCCTGTGATGAACTGGGACTGTTCTTAATGTGGTCTTTGAATGCTGAGAGGGGAGTGTTGGCCTGGGAAGGTTGCAGGGGAGTGTGGCTAGGATGGTCTGCATTGGGGGATGGGAGACTGGCCTTGAGGGAAGATACCTGAGCATGTAACGTGAGAACCCAGGAAGGGGTTAGAGGCCAGGTGACACCTTTTGTTGTCCCACAAACTTACACAGGATCGTTTTAGGGGTCAAGACAAAGATGCCACATTTATTATTAATCTGTAACTATTAGCAAATACCTTAATGCTTATACACATACACTTACACACACACACACACACACCAAAATGTTCTGCAGCTGCTGGATAGTTACCAGTCCTGATTGTAGTTTGAGTTCGCAGCTTGGGATCGGAGCTCGTGGCAGCTAACTGGCCAGGAAAGCTGAGCACGAGGAGGAGCCGGGTCTCTGTCGGGCGCGCACCGATGCTCCTTGATGTTGATAGCAGAACGTTACCCAAAGTCTCTCATCTCACCCTTCCTTTTTTATAGGAGTTTAGTTTGGATTTAAAGTTCCTAGGTCTCGCTGTGTCCCGCCGCCTCTGGGTTTGGTGCTTGATCACCCGTCAATTGCAGGCGTGACTGTCAGCCTGGGACCTGGCTTTGATCTTTCTTCTGTTGTTTCTTTTTAGGGTGGATGCTTCTTGCTTGAGTTAGGGCTGTTGTCTAGTTCTTCAGCCGTTGGTATTTGAACTTTATCTTATCAGGACGGGCTGGTGCTGGAGGTTGATTCTATCACCCATGCATCCCTCATTCACACATCTCAACTAGACTAATAAAATTACAGTAGGGTTTGCAACAATGAAGGTTGCAGCAAGCCCTTACAAAATGGAGTAAGCGTTTTAAAATGGGGTTTGAATTACAATATGGCACAGAAGTTACAATGTAGGGAAAATGGCAAGTGTAATGAAAGTTACAATGTAGGCAAAATGGCAGGTGTTATGAAATGGTGAACAGAAGTTACAATGGTACAGGATAACTAAAAACAATTTCATTCATGAGTCCTACACTTTGCCCGGGAAACTGAACAAAGGCTGTGGGAGGAGACGCTAGGGAGGGGGGAGTTTCAGGGGCTGTGATCCGAGGGACACTATGGTTAAAAAGGCCTTGGCTTTACAAGGACAGGCGTGAACAGTTAGCAGGCCAGTTAACACGTATCCCTTTAGTGCTGGGGTTCTAGGAATGGTG
>NW_020710534.1:0-1764 GCF_002925995.2 Terrapene triunguis
TAGGATTTTTAAAATAGTAAATTTCATTATATCATTTATTTAAATCTGAAATTTCATGGCATTGTAATTGTAGGGATCCTGACCCAAAAAGGAATTGTGTGTGTGTGTGTGGGGGGGGGGGGGGGCGGAAGGTTATTGCAGGGGGGGGGGCGGTATTGCCACCCTGACTTCTGCGCTGATGCTGGCGTTGGCGCTGCCTTCGGAGCTGGTCGGCTGGAGAGCTGTGGCTGCTGGCCGGGAGCCCAGCTCTGAAGGCAGAGCTGCCATCAACAGCAGCACAGAAGGAAGGGTGGCCTGGCCATGCAGAGCTGGGCCCTCAGTCAGCGGCTGCCACTCTCTGGCCGCCCAGCTCTGTAGACAGCAGCGCAGTACGGGTGGCATGGTATGGCACTGCCACGCTTACTTCTGTGCTGCTGCTGGCGGGGTGCTGCCTTCAGAGCTGGGTGCCTGGCCAACAGCCGCCGCTCTCCAGCCACCCAGCTCTGAAGGCAGGACAGAAGTAAGGGTGGCAATACCGTGACGCCCCTAAAATAACCTTGCAACCCAACTCCCTTTTGGGTCAGGCCCCCGATTTGAGAAATGCCGGTCTCCCCCGTGAAATCTGAATAGTATAGGGTAAAAGCACACCAAAGACCAGATTTCATGGTCCATGACGCGTTTTTCATGGCCATGAATTTGGTAGGGCCCTACCTATAAAGTGGTGGGCTGTTGTTTTCAGCCCATAAAGACGCCTGTTCGTAACACTGTTTGTGACTGAAACCCTCCAGCAAAGCTGTGACTTGTCGAAGGGGCTCGCTCCGTCCCGGCTGCCGTGCCCGAGGCTGCTCTGCAAAGGGACCCATGTCTCCCCGCTGCGCGCTGCTGGCTGTCACGGGTCCGGCCTGTGCGCGCGTGCGAGTGCTGGAGCTGCTTGGCAAACATGTCATGACATTCTTTTAAAAAACATATTTCTTGTTTTCTCTTTAAATGGGAACGTTTGAAAACCGTCGCCCAGGTCCGGTCGGTTCCCTGTGGTGGCCGCTCTGGCTACCAGCACCTGCACCGAGTCCCAGACCCTTCCCGATGTCTGCGTGCACTGTGCAGATGGCTGGGACCGAACCCCCGGGAATCATAGACTCATAAGACTGGAAGGGACCTCGAGCTGTCATCTAGTCCAGTCCCCTGCACTCATGGTAGGACTATGGAATAACTAGACCAGCCCTGGCAGGTGTGCGTCCGACCTGCTCTTAAACACCTCCAGTGACAGAGATTCCACAACCTCCCTGGGCAATTTATCCCAGCGCTTAACCAGCCTGACAGGATGTTTTTCCAAAAGTCCAACCTAAACCGCCCTTGCTGCAATTTAAGCCCATTGCTTCTTGTCCTGTCCTCAGAGGTTAACGAGAACAATTTACCTTCCTGTAACAACCTTTGTTTTCTAGGTCTTTAATCATGTTTGTTGCTCTTCTCTGGACTTTCTCCAATTTGTCCACATCCTTCCTGAAATGTGGCTCCCAGAACTGGACGCAATACGCCAGCTGAGGCCATAGCAGCTCGGAGTAGAGCAGAAGAATGACTTCTCGTGTCTTGCTCACAACACACCTGTTAATGCATCCCAGAGTGATGTTCGCTTTTTTTGCAACAGTGTTACCCTGTTGACTCATATTTAGCTTGTGATCCACTCCAGATCCCTTTCCACAGGACTCCTTCCTAGGCAGTCATTGCCCATTTTGTATGTGTGCAACTGATTCTTCCTTCCTAAGTGGAGCACTTTGCATTTGTCCT
>NW_020710535.1:0-1245 GCF_002925995.2 Terrapene triunguis
AGGAATGGTGCAATGGATTGGACACTTCATCACGCCTTTCCCTCCCCGACTGTGCTCATGCAGAGATATGTTACATGGCATATGTAGCATAAACCATATTCCAGTTATGTCATATTTACATTCATAAGCATATTTCTCTAAAGCATTATGGGGTGCCACGTCACACCCGCTTCTCCTTGTGAATGCCCCCTGCGCAGCGCGGAAGCCGCTGATTGCTGCACCCACCAGCCTCCGCCGCGGCAGTTCCTCAGGTGCAATCAGCCCAGGCCCGGGCGAGGAGCGAGCCGAGAGCTTTGATTGAGGCATCCGTGGTGCTCGCTGAAGAAAGCGATCTGCGTCAGGGGGGTTTGGAAGGCGCCCGGCACCTGGCGCGATCTCCGATCGGCGGAGCTGGAGCTGGGCGCTCCCCGGTCATTTAGAAATGGACGTGACGCTTGCTGCTGACCCCAGCAGTGGGACAGGGCCATGCCAGGGACAGCTGAGCAAACGCGCTCTGCAGGAGGGCCCTCGCTTACCTTTCCAGCACTAGACTAAGGCACAGAAGCGATAGACAGCCCCAGCTCCGGTGTCAGGTGAATATGGCACATTCTCAGCTTGCTTTGTTTTTTTAAGTACGTTGTGGGTCGTGGTGGAAAATCAGCTGCACACGAGCTCCCAGGGTGATGCTGGGGCCAAAACTGCTAATGGGATCCTTGGAGGCACAAATGGGAATCTTGAGTAGGAGCAGAGAGGTTATCTGAGCTCTGGATTTGGCGGTGATGCGACCGCTGCTGGGATCCTGTGTCCGGTGCTGGTGCCCACAATTCCAGACGGCTGGTGATGAATTGGAGGGGTCAGAGAAGAGCCGGGAGAATGATTCAAGGGTTAGAAAACCTGCCTTGTGGCGATAGACGCAAGGAGCTCAAGCTATTTAGCTGAACACAGAGCAGGTTAAGGGGTGACTGATCACAGTCTGTAAGTACCTACAACAGACAACTATTTGATGGGGCTCTGCAGGCTAGCAGAAAAAGGGCTAACGTGGTCCAATGGCTCTGAATTGAAGCTAGACTCACCCTGGCGGATGGGAAATAAGGCGCATATTTTTAACAGTAAGGGCGATTAACCAGTAGAAGCATGTACCCAGGGTGGTGGTGGATTCTCCTTCACTGGCAATTTTTAAATCGAAATGGGATGTTTCTCTCAAAGCTCAGGAGTGAATGAATGAGGAATGAATGAATGAATTCAGGGCTGTCCTCTGCCTGTGTT
>NW_020710536.1:0-1222 GCF_002925995.2 Terrapene triunguis
TGGATTGGACACTTCATCACGCCTTTCCCTCCCCCACTGTGCTCATGCAGAGATATGTTACATGGCATATGTAGCATAAACCATATTCCAGTTATGTCATATTTACATTCATAAGCATATTTCTCTAAAGCATTATGGGGTGCCACGTCACACCCGCTTCTCCTTGTGAATGCCCCCTGCGCAGCGCGGAAGCCACTGATTGCTGCACCCACCAGCCTCCGCCGCGGCAGTTCATCAGGTGCAATCAGCCCAGGCCCGGGCGAGGAGCGAGCCGAGAGCTTTGATTGAGGCATCCGTGGTGCTCGCTGAAGAAAGCGATCTGCGTCAGGGGGGTTTGGAAAGCGCCCGGCACCTGATCGGCGGAGCTGGAGCTGGGCGCTCCCCGGTCATTTAGAAATGGACGTGACGCTTGCTGCTGACCCCAGCAGTGGGACAGGGCCATGCCAGGGACAGCTGAGCAAACGCGCTCTGCAGGAGGGCCCTCGCTTACCTTTCCAGCACTAGACTAAGGCACAGAAGCGATAGGCAGCCCCAGCTCCCGTGTCAGGTGAATATGGCACATTCTCAGCTTGCCCTTTGTTTTTTTAAGTACGTTGTGGGTCGTGGTGGAAAATCAGCTGCACACGAGCTCCCAGGGTGATGCTGGGGCCAAAACTGCTAATGGGATCCTTGGAGGCACAAATGGGAATCTTGAGTAGGAGCAGAGAGGTTATCTGAGCTCTGGATTTGGCGGTGATGCGACCGCTGCTGGGATCCTGTGTCCGGTGCTAGTGCCCACAATTCCAGGCGGCTGGTGATGAATTGGAGGGGTCAGAGAAGAGCCGTGAGAATGATTCAAGGGTTAGAAAACCTGCCTTGTGGCGATAGACGCAAGGAGCTCAAGCTATTTAGCTGAACACAGAGCAGGTTAAGGGGTGACTGATCACAGTCTGTAAGTACCTACAACAGAAAACTATTTGATGGGGCTCTGCAGGCTAGCAGAAAAAGGGCTAACGTGGTCCAATGGCTCTGAATTGAAGCTAGACTCATCCTGGCGGATGGGAAATAAGGCGCATATTTTGAACAGTACGGGCGATTAACCAGTAGAAGCATGTACCCAGGGTGGTGGTGGATTCTCCTTCACTGGCAATTTTTAAATCGAAATGGGATGTTTCTCTCAAAGCTCAGGAGTGAAGGAATGAGGAATGAATGAATGAATTCAGGGCTGTCCTCTGCCTGTGTT
>NW_020710537.1:0-1054 GCF_002925995.2 Terrapene triunguis
TGGATTGGACACTTCATCACGCCTTTCCCTCCCCCACTGTGCTCATGTCCCCAGTTAGAAATGCTTCCTTTGTGGAACAGTTCCTGGTATAACTAATTTTAAATAAATCTAGTTTGTTACAATTGCTACATAAAACATTAAGTTAATGGCTTGTTTTAGTATGTTACTCGCTGGAGTAACCTTAACTATAAGTTCACAAAGTTATTTTTTGGTCTGGGACTTTCCTTTTCCTTTTAAAGAAAGATGATTAGCAGCAGAAATTGGGGATCCAGCAGGACTTTCAATGGCTGCAAGGCCCGTCAGCCTTCCTGCTTTGGAGAGTCCTAGTTCAGGGCAAAGAAGTCTTGGGGGTTTTGGCCACACTACATCTGGGCAAAATTTTTCATCCAAATAGGTTTCTTCACCCCAAAATGCAGATTCTGGTTGAATGAGACATTCGCAAATTCAGGTCGAATTCAGCAAATAGTTTTGGCCCCAAAAAAACAAAGAAAAATTCAGAACTCGCAAACCAGTCTGCCTTTTTGTCCTGGGCAGACTTTTCATGTCAGAATGTGCCTACATTTAATTTACAAATTTTTTAAAAGCCTCCAAAATGGCAATGTAAAGTTGAACGGTTTTTGTTTCAGATCTATGACTGCTTCAGCCAATCCAAAATGAGTTTTGTTTTTAAATTGGTTTTTATTTGGTTCAACCGCCAAACCGAAAAATCGATTCTTTGCACAGCCCAGCCCACGCGCCCGTCCCGCAGGCCCAGTCATTGGGGTATTTCTGAGCTGGGGCGCTGAAATACACTGCATGGGAAATGGGGTCACCGCACGCCCAACCTGACTGCAGCTTGGGACGTCAGTAGCAGCGGATGGGGAGGGAGCAGTGGACGGGGACCGTGGCACTTGCGCCACCATTTGTTTAAACCGTTCTATGCGTAAGAGCCTGCGTACAGTGAAGTCTTGTTCGCCTATAACTAGGGCCCTACCAAATTCAGTCCATTTTGGTGAACTTCACAGTCATAGGATTTTTAAAATAGTAAATTTCATTATATCATTTATTTAAATCT
>NW_020710538.1:0-1068 GCF_002925995.2 Terrapene triunguis
TAGGAATGGTGCAATGGATTGGACACTTCATCACGCCTTTCCCTCCCGCACTGTGCTCATGTCCCCAGTTAGAAATGCTTCCCTTGTGGAACAGTTCCTGGTATAACTAATTTTAAATAAATCTAGTTTGTTACAATTGCTACTTAAAACATTAAGTTAATGGCTTGTTTTACTATGTTACTCACTGGAGTAACCTTAACTATAAGTTCACAAAGTTATTTTTTGGTCTGGGAATTTCCTTTTCCTTTTAAAGAAAGATGATTAGCAGCAGAAATTGGGGATCCAGCAGGACTCTCAATGGCTGCAGGGCCCGTCAGCCTTCCTGCTTTGGAGAGTCCTAGTTCAGGGCAAAGAAGTCTTGGGGGTTTTGGCCACACTACATCTGGGCAAAATTTTTCATCCAAATAGGTTTCTTCACCCCAAAATGCAGATTCTGGTTGAATGAAACATTCGCAAATTCAGGTCGAATTCAGCAAATAGTTTTGGCCTAAAAACAACAAAGAAAAATTCAGAACTCGCAAACCAGTCTGCCTTTTTGTCCTGGGCAGACTTTTCATGTCAGAATGTGCCTACATTTAATTTACAAATTATTTAAAAGCCTCCAAAATGGCAATGTAAAGTTGAACGGTTTTTGTTTCAGATCTATGACTGCTTCAGTCAATCCAAAATGAGTTTTGTTTTTAAATTGGTTTTTATTTGGTTCAACCGCCAAACTGAAAAATCGATTCTTTGCACAGCCCAGCCCACGCGCCCGTCCCGCAGGCCCAGTCGTTGGGATATTTCTGAGCTGGGGCACTGAAATACACTGCATGGGAAATGGGGTCACCGCACGCCCAACCTGACTGCAGCTTGGGACGTCAGTAGCAGCGGACGGGGAGGGAGCAGTGGACGGGGACTGTGGCACTTGCACCACCATTTGTTTAAACCGTTCTATGCGTAAGAGCCTGCGTACAGTGAAGTCTTGTTCGCCTATAACTAGGGCCCTACCAAATTCAGTCCATTTTGGTGAACTTCACAGTCGTAGGATTTTTAAAATAGTAAATTTCATTATATCATTTATTTAAATCT
>NW_020710539.1:0-1463 GCF_002925995.2 Terrapene triunguis
TGCTGGGACTCAGCCCTCCCCCAGCAACCCTACAATAACAAACCAGCGTGCGGGCCCCCAGGCCTCCCCCGAGCAACCCTACAACAACAAACCAGCGTGCTGGCCCCCGAGCAGCCCTCCTGAGACCAGGGCCACCCAGAGGGTGGGGGCAAGTGCAGCAATTTGCCCCAGACCCCACTGGAGCCCCCATGAGAATATAGTATTCTATAATATTGCAACTTTTTTTAATGGAAGGGGCCCCTGAAATGGCTTTGCCGCAGGCCCCCTGAATCCTCTGGGAAGCCCTGCCCAAGACAAGCGAGCACGCGCCCGACCGCGGAGGAAGGCCCGGCTGGCTGGGGGTCGGGCCGGGGCTGCTCACTCAGAGCAGCGAGCGGAGGAGATACAAGGCCCCACCAGGACTCCCTGCAGGAGTCAGCGCTCCCGTTGCCAAACGCTGCAGGGGGACCCAGGCCCAGACGCCACTACGCAGGGCTGGCACGTCTGCGAGCTGCAGTTCCATACGGAGCAGCACATGAAGCGCAGGCTGGTGTAAGGTGACCCCGGCAGCAGCATTATGATGTGCCAGGTGCAGAACGCCCGATTACAGCCTCTAAATTCATTTCACACTAATGCTATTAACAATAATCCACCCGTGCTGCCTGCTGTTGCCCAAAACAGTTAAAGGTGCAAATTTTCACGGCTCTGGCAGTCAAGGGCAGAGCCAGAGCTGCCGTCCACTTGCACGACGCCTGGCGAACAGCTCCACTGCGGGGCAGCTAATCCAGCCCCGACGAGGCTACGGCCCTGGGAACAGGGCTGGTCTCTAGTGCCTCTCTCGCCTCCCCGTCCCAGGGGCTAATGCACAAAGCACTGGAGAATAACGCTGGGTAAACGCCTCCTCCGCCTGGCAGCAGCTGGCCCGCAGGGCTCAGGGGCTCCTTGGGTAGGGGGTCCCTGTAGCTCCTGGGCCGTCACTGCCCCCTGCCCCCGGACATGACAGGCGGACTGTGGCCAGGTAGCGGGAAGCAGAACCTAGCTCACTGCAGTCACGCGGATGACCTAGGAGCCCAGCACAGAGGCAGGGGACGGTGCCATGCCGGGAGCACAGGCCGGGGTGGTTCGGAGCCGGACGGAGGCCATAGGCGCAGGGGGCGGGTTCTTACACTGTTGATCTTCATCTCGCCCCGCTCCTTGCCGGTGAACTGGCGCGTGAGCTGGTGCAGCACCGTCCGGCCCTGCCTGCGCGCCGCCCGCAGGTGGGAGCTCCCCGCCTTCTTGCTCCGGTGCTTCTCTGAAACAGGTAGAAAGCGGCTCAGGTAGTGCTCAGAGCTGGGGCAGGGGGCAGGCACCGGGTGTGCTGGGATGGGGCCCCATCCCAGCTGCCCCCCTGCATGCCCCGCGTCTGGACACGGGGGCCGTCCTGGGAAGGCCCCTTCCCCCTTCTCATTCACACTCCTCACCACCTGAGCGAGCGACGACTA
>NW_020710540.1:0-1431 GCF_002925995.2 Terrapene triunguis
ACAATAACAAACCAGCATGCGGGCCCCCAGGCCTCCCCCGAGCAACCCTACAACAACAAACCAGCGTGCTGGCCCCCGAGCAGCCCTCCCGAGACCAGGGCCACCCAGAGGGGGGGGCAAGTGGAGCAATTTGCCCCAGACCCCACTGGGGCCCCCATGAGAATATAGTATTCTATAGTATTGCAACTTTTTTTAATGGAAGGGGCCCCTGAAATTGCTTTGCCGCAGGCCCCCTGAATCCTCTGGGAAGCCCTGCCCAAGACAAGCGAGCACGCGCCCGACCGCAGAGGAAGGCCCGGCTGGCTGGGGGTCGGGCCGGGGCTGCTCACTCAGAGCAGCGAGCGGAGGAGGAACAAGGCCCCACCAGGACTCCCTGCAGGAGTCAGCGCTCCCGTTGCCGAACGCTGCAGGGGGACCCAGGCCCAGACGCCACTACGCAGGGCTGGCACATCTGCGAGCTGCAGTTCCATACGGAGCAGCACATGAAGCGCAGACTGGTGTAAGGTGACCCCGGCAGCAGCATTATGATGTGCCAGGTGCAGAACGCCCGATTACAGCCTCTAAATTCATTTCACACTAATGCTATTAACAATAATCCACCCGTGCTGCCTGCTGTTGCCCAAAACAGTTAAAGGTGCAAATTTTCACGGCTCTGGCAGTCAAGGGCAGAGCCAGAGCTGCCGTCCACTTGCATGACGCCTGGCGAACAGCTCCACTGCGGGGCAGCTAATCCAGCCCCGACGAGGCTACGGCCCTGGGAACAGGGCTGGTCTCTAGTGCCTCTCTCGCCTCCCCGTCCCAGGGGCTAATGCACAAAGCACTGGAGAATAACGCTGGGTAAACGCCTCCTCCGCCTGGCAGCAGCTGGCCCGCAGGGCTCAGGGGCTCCTTGGGTAGGGGGTCCCTGTAGCTCCTGGGCCGTCACTGCCCCCTGCCCCCGGACATGACAGGCGGACTGTGGACAGGTAGCGGGAAGCAGAACCTAGCTCACTGCAGTCACGCGGATGACCTAGGAGCCCAGCACAGAGGCAGGGGACGGTGCCATGCCGGGAGCACAGGCCGGGGTGGTTCGGAGCCGGACGGAGGCCATGGGCGCAGGGGGCGGGTTCTTACACTGTTGATCTTCATCTCGCCCCGCTCCTTGCCGGTGAACTGGCGCGTGAGCTGGTGCAGCACCGTCCGGCCCTGCCTGCGCGCCGCCCGCAGGTGGGAGCTCCCCGCCTTCTTGCTCCGGTGCTTCTCTGAAACAGGTGGAAAGCGGCTCAGATAGTGCTCAGAGCTGGGGCAGGGGGCAGGCACCGGGTGTGCTGGGATGGGGCCCCATCCCAGCTGCCCCCCTGCATGCCCCGCGTCTGGACACGGGGGCCGTCCTGGGAAGGCCCCCTCCCCCTTCTCATTCACACTCCTCACCACCTGAGCGAGCGACGACTA
>NW_020710541.1:0-4706 GCF_002925995.2 Terrapene triunguis
GAATTCTTGATCCGGTCCTTCCTGCATTAAAACTGCTCCCACGCCTCTCTCGGAAGCATCTGTGGTTACTAGGAACGGTTTGTCAAAGTCTGGGGCCCTTAGCACAGGGTCAGACATGAGTGTTGCCTTAAGCTGGTTAAAGGCCTTTTGACACTTATCAGTCCACTGAACTGCATTTGGCTGTTTCTTTCTGGTTAGGTCTGTCAGCGGGGCGGCGATTTGGCTGTAGTGTGGTACAAATCGCCTATAATATCCGGCCAAGCCTAAGAAGGATTGGACCTGTTTCTTTGACTTTGGAACCGGCCACTTTTGGATAGCATCCACTTTGGCCTGTAGGGGATTTATAGTTCCTTGACCCACCTGGTGCCCCAGGTACGTCACTCTGTTTTGGCCTATTTGACACTTTTTAGCCTTAACAGTTAGTCCTGCCTGTCGGATGCGCTCGAAGACTTTTCCCAGGTGCTCCAGGTGCTCTGTCCATGAATCAGAAAAAATGGCCACATCATCGAGGTAGGCAACTGCAGATTCTCCCAATCCCGCTAGGAGACCATCTACAAGTCTTTGGAAGGTGGCGGGTGCATTTCGCAACCCGAAAGGGAGTACATTGAATTCATACACCCCTGCCTGGGTGACGAAGGCGGACCTTTCCTTAGCGGGTTCATCTAGTGGTACTTGCCAGTACCCTTTGGTTAAGTCTAAAGTAGAGATGAATTGGGCATGTCCCAATTTTTCCAATAGCTCATCTGTGCGTGGCATTGGATAGTTGTCAGGACGAGTTACAGCATTTAGCTTACGGTAGTCCACGCAAAAGCGTATTTCCCCATCTGGTTTGGGAACTAGAACCACTGGAGATGCCCATGCACTGTTAGAGGGGCGGATTATACCCATCTGTAGCATGTCCTGGATCTCCCTTTGTATAGCAGCTTGGGCATGAGGTGACTCCCGGTAGGGTGGGGTTCTAATTGGGTGAGCATTACCTGTGTCAATGGAGTGGTATGCCCGTTCGGTCCGTCCTGGAGTGGCTGAGAAAATCGGTGCAAAGCTTGTGCACAGCTCCTTGATCTGCTGTCGCTGCAGACGTCCCAGGGTCGTGGAGAGGTTCACCTCTTCCACGCCACCATTCCTTGTTCCTTCGTAGTAGACACCTGCAGGCCACTCCGCGTCATCTGTTTCCTGGGCTGTAAACTGGCAAACGTTTAATCCTCTGGAATAAAAGGGCTTAAGAGAATTAACATGGTATACCTTAGGCTTTATGTTGGAGGTGGGGGAGGCTATGAGATAGTTAACAGCTCCTAGGCGCTCCTGGACCGTGAATGGTCCTTCCCACGACTCTTCCATTTTATGGGCCTGGAGCGCCTTTAAGACCATGACTTGGTCTCCTACTTTGAAGGACCGTTCTCTGGAATGTTTATCATACCAGGCCTTTTGCTCTTCCTGAGCATCCTTTAGGTTTTCTTTAGCAAGGGCTAAAGAGTGTCGGAGGGTGTTTTGTAGGTTGCTTACAAAGTCTAGAATGTTAGTTCCTGGAGAAGGCGTAAACCCCTCCCATTGCTGCTTCACCAACTGTAATGGCCCCTTAACCTCGCGGCCATACACAAGTTCAAATGGTGAAAACCCTAAACTGGGATGTGGTACAGCCCTGTAGGCAAAAAGCAACTGCTGCAACACTAGGTCCCAATCATTGGAGTGTTCATTTACGAATTTACGTATCATGGCCCCCAAAGTTCCATTAAACCTCTCCACCAGACCATTGGTTTGATGGTGATGAGGGGTGGCAACCAAGTGATTCACCCCATGAGCTTCCCACAGGGTTTTCATGTTCCCTGCCAGGAAATTAGTTCCCGAATCTGTAAGGATGTCGGAGGGCCAACCTACCCTGGCAAAAATGTCTGCTAATGCCTGGCACACACTTTTAGCCTTGGTGTTGCTTAAGGGTACAGCTTCCGGCCATCGGGTAGCAAAATCCATGAAAGTCAGTACGTACTGCTTTCCTCTGGGTGTCTTCTTTGGGAAAGGACCCAGAATATCCACAGCTACTCGCTGAAATGGGACCTCAATTATGGGTAGTGGCTGGAGAGGGGCTTTAACCTGGTCTTGGGGCTTTCCCACTCGTTGGCACACCTCACAAGACCGGACATAATTAGCAACGTCCTTGCCCATTCCCTCCCAGTGGAAGGACTTCCCCAACCGGTCTTTGGTTCTGTTCACCCCAGAATGGCCACTGGGATGATCATGGGCTAAGCTCAAGAGCTTTACCCGATACTTAGTGGGAACCACCAACTGTCTTTGAGGATGCCAGTCTTCCTGGTGCCCACCAGAAAGAGTCTCCTTGTATAAAAGTCCTTGTTCTACAACAAACCGGGATCGGTTAGAAGAGCTGAGAGGCGGTGGGGTGCTCCGTGCCGCCGCCCAAGCTTTCTGAAGGCTGTCATCTGCTTCCTGCTCGGCCTGGAACTGTTCCCTTGATGCTGGAGACATCAGTTCCTCCTTGGACTGTGGACTGGGGCTTGGTCCCTCTGGAAGCGATGCAGGTGCTGGGGCTGTTTCCACTGACCGTGAACCGCTGTCCGCTGGTGCACTATGTGGTATCTCAGGCTCTGGCTGAGCCTCTTGGGTAGGGTTATCTGCTGCTTCCGCCAGTTCAGGCTCGCTGGTGCCCTCTGGCATTGGAGTTGTAGACGGGTTTGCAAGCGCTGGACTCCGTGCCGGCAATGGTTCTGGTGCTGGTTGCGTTGCCAGTTCCGGTTCCGGGACTGGCTTTGGCTGGGTCTCTGGGATTGGATCCACTACGGCTGTTGCAGTCGTTGGCAGGGGATCCGGTTCCACCACCTGTGTTTGGGTCTCCGGTAACACAGACGGGGCCCTGGTGGACGGCTCAGGAACAGGGATGGGGGTGGAAGCTTGCTTAGCCTGGCTGCGGGTGACTATTCCCACCCTCTTGGCTAGCTTCACATGGTTGGCCAAGTCTTCCCCCAGCAGCATGGGGATGGGATAATTGTCATAGACTGCAAAAGTCCACATTCCTGCCCAGCCCTTGTACTGGACATGCAACTGGGCTGTAGGCAAGGTTACAGACTGTGACACGAAGGGTTGAATTGTCACTGTAGCCTCCGGGTTGATGAGTTTGGGGTCCACTAGGGATTGGTGGATAGTTGACACTTGTGCCCCAGTGTCCCTCCAAGCGATAACCTTCTTTCCGCCCACTCTCAAGGTTTCCCTTCGCTCCGAGGGTATGAGAGAGGCATCTGGGTCTGGGGATCTTTGGTGTGACTGGGGTGTAATGAACTGTAATCGGTTGGGGTTCTTGGGGCAGTGAGCCTTTATATGCCCCAGTTCATTACATTTAAAACATCGCCCTGCTAAGGTATCACCGGGGCGATGTTGGTTGATGGAGACTGGTGTGGTGGGGTGAGAAGGCGTCTGGGGTTTCCCTTGGGATGTGGGTGGGGCCTTGGGTTGTCCCCGGTGGTAAGGTTTTGTTTCGGCTTGCCCCTTCTGATATTCGCTCCAACTGCTACTAGCTTTTTTCTTTTCTGTCACCTCCACCCATTTGGCTCCAATCTCCCCCGCCTCGGTTACAGTTTTGGGCTTCCCATCTAGGATGTACCTTTCTATTTCCTCAGGAACACCCTCTAAAAACTGCTCCATTTGCAATAGGAAGGGCAACTCTTCCGTAGATTTAACATTTGCTCCTGATATCCAGGCATCCCAATTTTTCCCAATGTGGTAGGCATGTCGGGTACATGACACATCGGGTTTCCACCTTAGGGCTCTGAACCGCCGACGGGCATGCTCGGGTGTTAGCCCCATTCTGATTCTGGCCTTGTTTTTAAAAAGTTCATAACTGTTCATGTGTTCCTTAGGCATTTCAGCCGCCACCTCTGCTAAGGGTCCACTGAGCTGCGGCCTCAGCTCTACCATGTACTGGGTTGGAGGGATGTTGTATCCAAGGCAGGCCCTTTCAAAATTTTCTAAGAAGGCCTCAGTATCATCGCCTGCCTTGTAGGTAGGGAATTTCCTGGGATGGGAAGTGGTACCTGGAGAGGAGTTGTTAGGATGGTCTGATGCACCCTGCCTAGTCCTTGCTGCTTCCAGTTCCATCTCTTTTTCTTTCAGCTCCATCTCTCTTTTATGGGCCTCCTGTTTGGCTTTTTCCTCTCTGTCTCTCAGCTCCATCTCTCTCTTGTGGGCCGCCTCTTTGGCTTTCTCTTCTCTGTCTCTCAGCTCTATCTCTTTTTCTTTCAGCTCCATAGCTCTCTTGTGGGCCTCCTCTTTAGCTTTTTCTTCTTTGGTAGTCATTTTCCTGGTTTTCTTGTGCTGGGTCACACCCCTCTGCAGTTGACTGAAATTGGGATGTACTTAGCTCTGGCTGCTGCTGAGTTAACAGAGACTTTCTAACAAGCTACTCCCGAGGATGTAAAAAGAAAAAAAAAACAATTCAACTTGTAAATTATCTTTACCAGTCAGTCAAAGTTTGCTCCCTTTGAACCCTTCTCTTAACAAAGGACCTCGTTAAAAAAAACTTAACACCTCTGCCTTCAGGCAAGGAGAGATAAGATATGCATCTACCTTCAGCTCTGCTTTCCAAGCAGCTAGAAGGAAAAAAAAAAATCTCTTACTGGCTTTTGGGTTTAAACAATCTCCACCGCTGCGCCACCATGTCAAGGCTGATCCCCACTTTGAACCTTAGGGTACAAATGTAGGGG
>NW_020710542.1:0-1326 GCF_002925995.2 Terrapene triunguis
TGTCAAGGCTGATCCCCACTTTGAACCTTAGGGTACAAATGTAGGGGCCTGCATAAAAACTTCTAAGCTTATCTACCAGCTTAGCTTTGGTCCGCTGCCACCATCACAAGAATTCCCTCCCTGGGAAGCCTTGAGAAACCTTTCACCAATTCCCTGGTGAACACAGATCCAAACCCCCTTGGATCTTAAAACAAGGAGAAATTAACCATCCCCCCTCCTTCCTCCCACCCTCCTTTCACCAACTCCTGGTGAATACAGATCCAAACCCCCTTGGATCTTAAAACAAGGAGAAATCAATCTGGTTCTTAAAAAAAGAAGGCTTTTAATTAAAGAAAAAGGTAAAAATCATCTCTGTAAAATCAGTATGGAGAATACTTTACAGGGTAATCAAACTTAAAGAGCTCAGAGGACACCCCCCCCCTCTGTCTTAGGTTCAAAGTATAGCAAACAAAGATACACACTCTGGTAAAAAGGTACATTTACAAGTTGAGAAAACAAAGTAAATCTAAGACGCCTTGCCTGTCTTTTACTTACTAGTTTGAAATAGGAGAGACTTGTTTAGAAAGATGGGGAGAACCTGGATTGATGTCTGGTCCCTCTCAGTCCCAAGAGCGAACCACCCCTTAAAACAAAGAGCACACACAAAAGCCTTTCCCCCCCCAAGATTTGAAAGTATCTTGTCTCCTTATTGGTCCTTGGGGTCAGGTGTCAGCCAGGTTACCCGAGCTTCTTAACCCTTTACAGGTAAAAGGATTTGGAGTCTCTGTACACAGAGAGCTGTTACCCTTCCCTTTATAGTTATGACACGCCCCCCAAATCACAGATAGTGTTGGACGTTCGGTTCCACACTGGCTGTGATTTCTTCCTGGAGTTCTAGGAGAAAACAGAGTTAATAAGACACATGTACCTTTAGACATACTACTGATTATATAAAAACTAACAATATGTTTCATTCCAAGAACAATTGTTAACCAGTTAACTCTGGGAAACTTTCCCGGGAGAGTGCATCAGCCACTTTGTTAGAAGCTCCCGAAATGTGTTGTATTTCAAAATCAAAATCTTGGAGAGCTAAACTCCATCGAAGAAGTTTTTTGTTATTTCCCTTGGCGGTATGAAGCCACTGTAGCGCAGCATGGTCTGTTTGTAGTTGGAAACGCCGTCCTCAAACATATGGGCGTAGCTTTTCCAGCGCGTATACAATGGCGTAGCATTCCTTTTCGCTGATTGACCAGTGGCTTTCCCTCTCAGACAGTTTCTTGCTGAGAAACACGACAGGATGGAATTCTTGATCCGGTCCTTCCTGCATTAAAACTGCTCCCACGCCTC
>NW_020710543.1:0-1257 GCF_002925995.2 Terrapene triunguis
ACTGGACTGAAAGGGGAAAAATGCCTTTCTCATAGTTGTCAATAGCATTGCAGTCCCTCAGTAGGTGATATATTTAAAAGCATTACTTGTTAATCTTCCTCCTCCTCCTGAGAATTAAAGCATCTATTGAATATCTGTGTCCTGTCACACAGTGATGGGGACTAAAGCTGATGAACTTAAAATGGACTCAGTGACAAATATTATTTATAGATCAAGGCAATGGGAGTAGTGCATGATTATGAAGAAATACAGTAATCCCACTCCTCGGGTTAGGAATGAGGCTTGACAAAAAGAGCCTCTACATTTGTCTTGTTACTACTGTAAGTCACCCTGTAAGTGGGGGAGACGAGGGTGTCTTTTTGCTGAAAAAGGCAAGAATTGGTGTTTGAAAGCCAGCATTTGCTGAGCAACATGACTAGCAAGATGGCTTTTTAGGTCACTCTCCTAAAATCAAGCAGCGTCCTTAGTGATGCTAAAATATATCGATATTAATAATGGACATTTACATTACTCAGGGAGCAGTCCCTAGTGTGATGCACTGAAGAGTTGAGAGGAGTCTTTTTCAGATGAAGTGATTTGCTTGGCACTGAGCTGTAGTCCCTGCACGATGTTATCTCACCGAAAGCTGGTTAACTGTGTCATGTAGCAGTGATTTCCAAGTATCACATTTAGCCCAAGCTTAGACCCCCACTGGCTTTGCGAACAGCAGTTCAGCCATCTGATGGAGCTGCCGCCTGGCTGAAGAAGTGCAAAGCCTGTGAGTGTCTAGAATACTCCCAGGCTGTCAAACAGCCAGGCCCTGTTTCTATTCAGAGACGTTAAGGTGGCCCCAGAGATCCTGAGAGCCCTGAAAATCCTATCCAATGGCACGAACAGATTAGGCAGATAATTCTTGAGACCTGGCAGGCAGAATTTGGGCCAGTGACCTGGAAGTGAACAGCTCTGTGCAATCCCCTGAACTGTCCTGTCAGCCAGTGTAAACAACACAACATTGGAGCCACCCCACTAAGCTTTCTCAGTGTGTATTGAGGTGAGTCATTTGGAAAATTTGCTTGGACAGATTCATCTCAGTACCCCTGTGTGATCGGTGTCGGTCCACCTACCCGCTAGGGGGCGGTGGGGAGCTACGACGTCACTGGCCGGCCTGGGTCACGCCTCTGCCACTGGGGAATTAGCGGCGGGAAGGACGCCAGCCAGTGTCTGTAGCGCTCCTCAGGCAGGGGAGCGCCAGCACAGGTCAGTAGCGCGCCCCTCAGG
>NW_020710544.1:0-1247 GCF_002925995.2 Terrapene triunguis
ACTGGACTGAAAGGGGAAAAATGCCTTTCTCATAGTTGTCAATAGCACTGCAGTCCCTCAGTAGGTGATATATTTAAAAGCATTACTTGTTAATCTTCCTCCTCCTCCTGAGAATTAAAGCATCTATTGAATATCTGTGTCCTGTCACACAGTGATGGGGACTAAAGCTGATGAACTTAAAATGGACTCAGTGACAAATATTATTTATAGATCAAGGCAATGGGAGTAGTGCATGATTATGAAGAAATACAGTAATCCCACTCCTCGGGTTAGGAATGAGGCTTGACAAAAAGAGCCTCTACATTTGTCTTGTTACTACTGTAAGTCACCCTGTAAGTGGGGGAGATGAGGGTGTCTTTTTGCTGAAAAAGGCAAGAATTGGTGTTTGAAAGCCAGCATTTGCTGAGCAACATGACTAGCAAGATGGCTTTTTAGGTCACTCTCCTAAAATCAAGCAGCGTCCTTAGTGATGCTAAAATATATCGATATTAATAATGGACATTTACATTACTCAGGGAGCAGTCCCTAGTGTGATGCACTGAAGAGTTGAGAGGAGTCTTTTTCAGATGAAGTGATTTGCTTGGCACTGAGCTGTAGTCCCTGCACGATGTTATCTCACCGAAAGCTGGTTAACTGTGTCATGTAGCAGTGATTTCCAAGTATCACATTTAGCCCAAGCTTAGACCCCCACTGGCTTTGCGAACAGCAGTTCAGCCATCTGACGGAGCTGCCGCCTGGCTGAAGAAGTGCAAAGCCTGTGAGTGTCTAGAATACTCCCAGGCTGTCAAACAGCCAGGCCCTGTTTCTATTCAGAGACGTTAAGGTAGCCCCAGAGATCCTGAGAGCCCTGAAAATCCTATCCAATGGCACGAACAGATTAGGCAGATAATTCTTGAGACCTGGCAGGCAGAATTTGGGCCAGTGACCTGGAAGTGAACAGCTCTGTGCAATCCCCTGAACTGTCCTGTCAGCCAGTGTAAACAACACAACATTGGAGCCACCCCACTAAGCTTTCTCAGTGTGTATTGAGGTGAGTCATTTGGAAAATTTGCTTGGACAGATTCGTCTCAGTACCCCTGTGTGATCGGTGTCGGTCCACCTACCCGCTAGGGGGCGGTGGGGAGCTACGACGTCACTGGCCGGCCTGGGTCACGCCTCTGCCACTGGGGAATTAGCGGCGGGAAGGACGCCAGCACAGGTCAGTAGCGCGCCCCTCAGGCAGGGGAGCACCAGCACAGGGCAGTAGC
>NW_020710545.1:0-7617 GCF_002925995.2 Terrapene triunguis
GGGCTCAGCCTGATGCTATAAAATGTGGTAAATAGTACCAAGGGACTGAGAGAATCAGCTGTTGTGCTTATATATGCAGCTGTAGCTTTTTGGTGAAGTTAAAAAAACAATTGTCCTCCTCTTGGCATGTGAAGAGCAAGCACATTGTTCTTGTTTTACTTCCCATAAGTGTGCACTGGCCCAAGTTGTTGATGGTGTAGAGGTGGCTGTCGTTATCTGGAAATGTTCCATGTAGATGAGGCAGTATAAAATATGGCATCTTTTTGGATTCAAGAGATTGGCTGAGCATTGAATTTTAATTTCATTTAGTTTGAGTGAAACAGTTTTCGCTAGCATAGCAACATTGACAGCATTTGTGTTACCCCAGGAAAGAAAATCTGTGTTTATATTCAGCTTTCTGTGTCATTTGGTCACAACCTGAACTTTAAGTGTGTGTGTGATCAAAATGAATCATTTTCCTGTTTCCATGTGGAACAAGGGAGGAAATAAAACCCACAAGCATCAATCTTAAACCATAATGGTCTGTGTTGATTTAAGTGTTTTATTGCTATTTATAAATTAGTCAGAAAATGTGCAGCAGTAAAGAACTTAAAGTAAAAGTCAAAATATTTTTCAAGTGCTAAGTGAATTATTTAGATTATATCTTAGATAAAGCTAGACCTCCCAATAAACTGTCAATATTGTACTAAGGTCATGATTCACTAAGATATTAATGATCTTTGTTTATGTTGCTAGACATTTGAATTTCTTTTAGTGTCCCTGTGTTTCTGAATATATTTTGGCAGATGAAACAGTATGTTCATGTCACTTGGAATAAGACATTGTGGGGAAAAAAATCTTTAATTATTGATACTGTTTTTTGATATTGTACCTTGTTTGGATCATCTGGACTTCTTGATAAATGATTTAGTTAATAGTTTTTAATCCACAGGAGGTCATAAGAAGGGCAAAGAAACCTTTAAGCATTGTGTTAATCTGAGCTGGCATTGTCTTCTGTTCCCTGCAGTAATGATGGTCAGCAGATATTCCTTTTATTCTAAATAAAGTAAATCATGCTAGTTAATAAAATTTTCATACATAGACAGCTGGGTCAAACGGGAATTCCCTGCAGAGAAAAGATTGAATTTCCCTATGGTATTTCTTTTTATAAAGACAAGTAATGGGGGGATCAGACACTTTTATTAATGACATGAAGCTTTACTAGCTGGTATGCTGTGTTTTAGTGTTTTAACCTGAGGATATTATAACTTATTTTCTTTGTGTGCATTATCAAATGAAGCATCTTAATTCCTGCTGAAGAGAAAGATTCAGGAAACTAGAATACAGATTTTTTTATGACTGGGCAATGATTTTAAAAAGGATCTTCTCTTATTCTGACAAATCTTATAATGCATCTGAGCATGTACCATGTTTCTATTTTGTGTATGAAAGACGTATGTTCTGACAGAGTGAAAGTGACCCCTCTATTGAGGGTTTCAGTGGGATTTCAATTGTGTTTAGGCCTTACTTGCGCTGGCTCTCTGCACAGGGATGAACTCACCAATAAGGCCTGACATTCAAAAATATCTATGTAACAATGTGTGTATTTTAATCACAGTTGCATGCATAATTACTCTGTTTGTATTCACAGTATATATTCAGTTGCGAAGTTAGCCTCCTAACTTATTGGCTATTTGCACATGCAAGTGCTCAGTTTACACAAGCATGGTATCCAATTGCATTTGTGTGCTCTTTTTTAAATTGGGCTCACAAACTTCACCTAAAAAAGCAACGCTGGAGCTCTGGTCATGTTCCCCCATTCTTGCCAATGAACAACTAAACATCAAATTAAACACTAAAAGATCCTCTTCATGCAAAGCTTTAGTGTGTGTAGGTGGGTGTATAGTATATGATGATACAGTGTTCTATGATACAAGATTCCATTCATGTTAATTTAGCATACTGTTTGAGAAGGTTATACAAAAAAAGATTTGATTTTGTACAGGCTGCCCTTGTTCTACACTATATTCATTAATTTGTAATGTAACAAATCTTGGTATCTGAGAGGTTAATAAGTTATTTTTAGCAAACTGTACTCCTCATGCATGATAGAAATTTAATTATGAATTGAGCTGATTTCAGCATGACGTGGCTATACAACAGTGTTTTCTTGCAATCAAATATTCCTTTTTCCCCATGCTAAATTTAAGAGGGGAAAAAAAGTAGAAAATAAATGTAAAATTACAGGTTGCCAGCTGATGTATATGGCATCTTAAATACTATTTTGATTGTACTTTAAATTGTTTTTACTGTTGAGTCTGGTGTTATGTTTATAGGTACTATACATATGACTTTCAAATACTACTTATGTTCCTGAAGACTAGTTTAAAAATTAGACCTATTTCTAGTAACAGGGCATATAGATAGAAGATATACATGTGCCAATCCGAGTGAATAAGGGCTTGATCCAACCCTTGGGGTATGTCTACACTACGAGAGTAGTTCGATTTTAGTTAAATCGAATATGTGCAATCGATATTAGAAAGTCGAACGTGTGTGTCTACACTAAGGACAGTAATTCGACTTTGTCAGTCCACACTACCAGGGAAAGCGTCGACATTGGAAGCAGTGCACTGTGAGCAGCTATCCCACAGTTCCCGCAGTCCCCGCTGCCCATTGGAATTCTGGGTCGAGCCCCCAATGCCTTCTGGGTAAAAAAATGTGGCGAGGGTGCTTTTGGGTAACTGTCGGATAACTGTCGTCATCCGTCAGTCACTACCGCCCTGCCTCCCTCCCTGAAAGCGCCGGCGGGAAATCAGTTCGCGCACTTTTTGATCAGTGACAGCGCGGACGCCACAGCACTGCGATCATGGATCCCGCTGCGACCATCGCTGCAGTTGTGGCCGTTCTCAACACCTCGCAGCTTATCATACACCTTTCCCTGAGGCAGATGCAGAGAAATCAGGCGAGGAGGCTACGGCACCGCCGTGAGGGCCTGAAGTCGGAGAGTAGCACAGAGCTGTCAGAAACCACGAGCCCCAGCGCCCAGGACATCACGGTGGCAATGGGGCATGTGGATTTTGTTGAACGGCGATTCTGGGCCCGGGAAACAAGCACGGACTGGTGGGACCGCATAGTGCTTCAGGTCTGGGACGAATCCCAGTGGCTGCGAAACTTTCGCATGCGGAAGGGGACTTTCCTGGAACTTTGTGAGTTGCTGTCCCCTGCCCTGAAGCGCAAGGACACCCGCATGCGAGCAGCCCTGACTGTCCAGAAGCGAGTGGCCATAGCCCTCTGGAAGCTTGCAACGCCGGACAGCTACCGGTCAGTCGCGAACCACTTTGGCGTGGGCAAATCTACCGTGGGGGTTGTTGTCATGCAAGTAGCCAAGGCAATCGTCAAGGTACTGCTGTCAAAGGTAGTGACCCTGGGAAACGCGCAGGCCATCATAGATGGCTTCGCTGCGATGGGATTCCCAAACTGCGGTGGGGCTATAGATGGGACTCACATCCCTATCCTGGGACCGGGCCACCAGGCCAGCCAGTACATCAATAGAAAGGGCTACTTTTCAATGGTGCTGCAAGCACTGGTGGACCATCGGGGACGGTTTACAAACATCTACGTCGGATGGCCGGGCAAGGTTCATGACGCTCGCGTGTTCAGGAACTCTGGTCTGTTTAGACGGCTGCAGGAAGGTATTTACTTCCCGGACCACAAGATAACTGTTGGGGATGTGGAGATGCCTACAGTGATCCTCGGGGACCCAGCCTACCCGCTAATGCCCTGGCTCATGAAGCCCTATACTGGCGCCCTGGACACAGAAAAAGAACTGTTCAACTACCGGCTGAGCAAGTGCAGAATGGTGGTGGAGTGTGCTTTTGGCCGTCTCAAAGGGAGATGGAGAAGCTTACTCACTCGCTGTGATCTCAGTGAAACCAATATCCCCATCGTTATTGCAGCTTGCTGTGTGCTCCACAATCTGTGTGAGAGCAAGGGGGAGACCTTTATGGCGGGGTGGGAGGTTGAGGCAAATAGCCTGGCTGCTGATTACGCCCAGCCAGACAGCCGGGCGATTAGAAGAGCCCAGCGGGACGCGCTGTGCATCCGGGAGGCTTTGAAAGCCAGTTTCAAGGCTGAGCAGGGTACCCAGTGACTTTTAAGTTTGTGGACACAGAAGCAGAACTTGCCCCCGTTTCTTTACCCAGTTGCCGTCGACTATCCTCTCCAATTACATACCCCCTTCACCCCCTTCCCAAAAAATAAAATCTGTTCTGTTTTGTTAATGGACACCGTTGTCTTTCTTACTGTTTTCGCGGGAATGTTTTAAACCTGGGACGCAGACTGTGGCGGGGGGCGGGTTTAGGGTTGTGATGCAAATGATGCTTCTAAACTCCAGGAATGACAGGCTCCGCGGTGGTGGACTGGTTGTTTCAACGGAGCCTGCCAGCCCTCCTGGCCGGGACTGCGTGTATGTGTCGGCTATGTGACTGTCTTGCAGGGGGAGGAGGGTTACAGATCCCCTGCTGCGCGGCTCTGTGATCCAGGGTAAGGACCGCTGCATAAGATCTGTAACTGCCCTCCCCCGCCACCAAGTCACAGAGCAACACCACCCCCCCCACCACACAAAACATGAAAACCACCTCCCAGACTGACCAGGATAACTAGTCACTGCACTGTATATGTGCCCTGCTGCTGCACCTGCCCCCTGCTAAAGGTGACTGTCCTGTCCAATGACCAAGCCCCTTCCCCCCCCTTCAGACAGACTCCCCTCCAAAAGAAGAGGATGGAAACAGAAATGAACAGAAACGTATTCTTTATTAACAACCGCACATGGAACGGGGGCGTGAAACTTGGACGGGGTCTTGTGTGAGGCGGGTAGGAAAGGACTTTTCAAATTTTGGGGAATGAGAGCCTTCTAGTGGTAGAGCAGTCCGCAGGGGTGGAGTGAAATTTTTCACGGCCCCTTCCACCCCTCCGTGTTTGGACTTTGGGTGAGGGGGGTATGGGACTTGGTGGCGGGGCAGGGCAGTTACAGAGAGACTGCAGCGGGGCTCTCTCCTCCTGCCTCCGGTCCTGCAGAACATCCACAAGGCGGCGGAGCGTGTCCGTTTGCTCCCTCATTAGTCCAAGCAGCGTTTGAGTAGCCTGCCTGTCCTCCTGTCGCCACCTCTCCTCCCGTTCAATGTTTGCCCGGTGCATTTGGGACAAGTTCTCCCTCCACTGTGTCTGCTGGGCTGCCTGTGCTCGGGAGCATCCCATTAGTTCAGCAAACATGTCTTCCCGTGTCCTCTTCTTCCTCCTCCTAATGTGCGCTAGCCTCTGGGCAGATGTGGCTGTGGGAATTGGAAAAAGGGAGTGAATTCCTGAGACAGAGCAATGTATCTGTGAACAGAGAACATAGTCTTTCTCTGTGAACAAGACCATGCAGAGCACCTATCACACGCGCACTGAGGACAAGGTCGAATTTTCGGCCCTCGCCTACAGTGCCTGCGGTCTTGCTGTGGCGAGCTGAGGAGCAGGGCTGGACACTGGACTTTGTCTAGTTGGCAAACATGGTAAGCCGTAGACTTGTGGCCGCTTAAAACTTTAAGAGTGGCACTGGCCTCCTTTCGCATAGAAAGCAATGCGAGTCTCTGCTGGCAGCAATCCTGCAAGCATGAACTCTGCCCCTGTCCCAGCCCCTCGCGGCTGTAAACCGCGTGGCTGTAAACCGGCGGTTGCAGTTCTGTAAAGGGACGGGCAAGCAGTCCCAATACTAACTTTCCCCTACCTAATTCACAGCAGGGAGTCATGCCAGACATCACCCTCCTGAAGGTCTCGGAGAGCCAGAAGGAGAAGATGCTCCGGGACAGCCTGCAGAAACCGGAGCCATTTGCTGCAATGCTCTGCAAGGCCATGATCCCGGAGTACCTGCTGGCATTGTGGCAGGGAAACGTGTCCTACCACGGGGGGCCTAATAAGCTCTCCCTGCCCAGGAACCTGCTCATGAGGCTGGAAAAACACCTGCAGGAGGCGTATGAGGAGTTCTCCCCGGAGGATCTCGCCTCTATCCCCGGTTACATTGACCAGTTCTTGGCTTAGGTGCCCTTGGAGGGACAAATGACTGCAGGGTTTTGGGTACTATAATCATGAAGCGGACATTGTGAAATTTTTTGAAAATGGTTCGGACAACATATTGAGGCGCCCAAAGACAGACTAATCATGATACACTTTGCACAGATTCCCCTTTTGTTTGACTTTCCTGTTTACATGTTTTGAAGCACTTTACCCACTGTTAATATTTTAAATCTTCCTGTTTTGTTGTAAATAAATGTTTACATGTTTTAAAGCACTTTAGCTACTGTTAATATTTTAAATATGCTAGTTATGTTGTAAATAAATGTTTAGATATTTAAAACACTTACTGCTTGATTCTTCCCCTGAATCTGTGTCTGGGGTAACGGCGGGGGACGGTTGGTAGGGGATCTCTGTCAGGGTGATGAAGAGCTCCTGGCTGTCGGGGAAATCAGCGGTGCCAGCGCTGTCGACTGCCTCGTCCTCCTCATCTCCTTCTTCATCTTCCCCGTCCGCTAACATGTCGGAAGAACCAGCCGCGGACAATATCCCATCCTCAGAGTCCACGGTCAGGGGTGGGGTAGTGGTGGCGGTAGGATGGAATGCAGTGCCTCGTAGAAACGGGATGTGTGGGGCTGGGATCCAGAGCGTCCGTTTGCCTCTTTGGTCTTCTGGTAGCCTTGTCTCAGCTCCTTGATTTTCACGCGGCACTGCGTTGCATCCCGGCTGTAGCCTCTCTCTGCCATGGCTTTAGAGATCTTCTCATAGGTCTTTGCATTCCGTCTTTTGGAGCGCAGCTCGGAAAGCACGGACTCATCTCCCCACACAGCAATGAGATCCAAGACTTCCCGATCCGTCCATGCTGGGGCCCTCTTTCTATTGGATTGCACGGCCATCTCTGCTGGAGAGCTCTGCATCGTTGCCACTGCTGCTGAGCTCGCCACGGTGTCCAAACAGAAACTGCGCTTCAAACTGCCCAGACAGGAAAAGGAATTCAAATTTTCCCGGGGTGTGGCTGGTCAGAGCATCCGAGCTCGGACTGCTGTCCAGAGCGTCAACAGAGTGGTGCACTGTGGGATAGCTCCCGGAGCTATTAGCGTCGATTTCCATCCACACCTAGCCTAATTCGATATGGCCATTTCGAATTTAGCGCTACTCCTCTCGTTGGGGAGGATTACAGAAATCGATTTAAAGAGAGCTCTATGTCGAACTAAATGGCTTCCTGGTGTGGACGGGTGCAGGGTTAATTCGATATAACGGCGCTAAATTCGACATAAAAGCCTAGTGTAGACCAGGCCTTGGAAGCCTTTCTTTTGACTTTGGGCATTAGATTATGAGATAAAATGCATTTTTGTAAGGAAAAAATTTACAATGGAAAATCTAATGCAAACTTACCTATGGAGCTACTACTATACCTCCATGAGATACATATTCCACCTTCTTCTTAGCATATGTGCAATGTGCCTCAGGTGGCACGTGACCAGGATTCATCACCGAATTTGGTCCGCTGGTTGGATCATTAGCTTCCTCGGGCCGGGTACTGACGGAGAGTGTGATGTGATCTCTGATCCATGCCCCCCCCCC
>NW_020710546.1:0-2742 GCF_002925995.2 Terrapene triunguis
GGGCTCAGCCTGATGCTATAAAATGTGGTAAATAGTACCAAGGGACTCAGAGAATCAGCTGTTGTGCTTATATATGCAGCTGTAGCTTTTTGGTGAAGTTAAAAAAACAATTGTCCTCCTCTTGGCATGTGAAGAGCAAGCACATTGTTCTTGTTTTACTTCCCATAAGTGTGCACTGGCCCCAGTTGTTGAAGGTGTAGAGGTGGCTGTCGTTATCTGGAAAATGTTCCATGTAGATGAGGCAGTATAAAATATGGCATCTTTTTGGATTCAGGAGATGGGCTGAGCATTGAATTTTAATTTCATTTAGTTTGAGTGAAACAGTTTTCGCTAGCATAGCAACATTGACAGCATTTGTGTTACCCCAGGAAAGAAAATCTGTGTTTATATTCAGCTTTCTGTGTCATTTGGTCACAACCTGAACTTTAAGTGTGTGTGTGATCAAAATGAATCATTTTCCTGTTTCCATGTGGAACAAGGGAGGAAATAAAACCCACAAGCATCAATCTTAAGCCATAATGGTCTGTGTTGATTTAAGTGTTTTATTGCTATTTATAAATTAGTCAGAAAATGTGCAGCAGTAAAGAACTTAAAGTAAAGGGCAAAATATTTTTCAAGTGCTAAGTGAATTATTTAGATTATATCTTAGATAAAGCTAGACCTCCCAATAAACTGTCAATATTGTACTAAGGTCATGATTCACTAAGATATTAATGATCTTTGTTTATGTTGCTAGACATTTGAATTTCTTTTAGTGTCCCTGTGTTTCTGAATATATTTTGGCAGATGAAACAGTATGTTCATGTCACTTGGAATAAGACATCGTGGGGAAAAAAATCTTTAATTATTTATACTGTTTTTTGATATTGTACCTTGTTTGGATCATCTGTACTTCTTGATAAATGATTTAGTTAATAGTTTTTAATCCACAGGAGGTCATAAGAAGGGCAAAGAAACCTTTAAGCATTGAGTTAATCTGAGCTGGCATTGTCTTCTGTTCCCTGCAGTAATGATGGTCAGCAGATATTCCTTTTATTCTAAATAAAGTAAATCATGCTAGTTAATAAAATTTTCATACATAGACAGCTGGGTCAAACGGGAATTTCCTGCAGAGAAAAGATTGAATTTCCCTATGGTATTTCTTTTTATAAAGACAAGTAATGGGGGGATCAGACACTTTTATTAATGACATGAAGCTTTACTAGCTGGTATGCTGTGTTTTAGTGTTTTAACCTGAGGATATTATAACTTATTTTCTTTGTGTGCTTTATCAAATGAAGCATCTTAATTCCTGCTGAAGAGAAAGATTCAGAAAACTAGAATACAGATTTTTTATGACTGGGCAATGATTTTAAAAAGGATCTTCTCTTATTTTGACAAATCTTATAATGCATCTGAGCATGTACCATGTTTCTATTTTGTGTATGAAAGACGTATGTTCTGACAGAGTGAAAGTGACCCCTCTATTGAGGGTTTCAGTGGGATTTCAATTGTGTTTAGGCCTTACTTGCGCTGGCTCTCTGCACAGGGATGAACTCACCCATAAGGCCTGACATTCAAAAATATCTATGTAACAATGTGTGTATTTTAATCACAGTTGCATGCATAATTACTCTGTTTGTATTCACAGTATATATTCAGGTGGGAAGTTAGCCTCCTAACTTATTGGCTATTTGCACATGCAAGTGCTCAGTTTACACAAGCATGGTATCCAATTGCATTTGTGTGCTCTTTTTTAAATTGGGCTCACAAACTTCACCTAAAAAAGCAACGCTGGAGCTCTGGTCATGTTCCCCCATTCTTGCCAATGAACAACTAAACATCAAATTAAACACTAAAAGATCCTCTTCATGCAAATCGTTAGTGTGTGTAGGTGGGTGTATAGTATATGATGATACAGTGTTCTATGATACAAGATTCCATTCATGTTAATTTAGCATACTGTTTGAGAAGGTTATACGAAAAAAGATTTGATTTTGTACAGGCTGCCCTTGTTCTACACTATATTCATTAATTTGTAATGTAACAAATCTTGGTATCTGAGAGGTTAATAAGTTATTTTTAGCAAACTGTACTCCTCATGCATGATAGAAATTTAATTATGAGTTGAGCTGATTTCAGCATGGCGTGGCTATAAAACAGTGTTTTCTTGCAATCAAATATTCCTTTTTCCCCATGCTAAATTTAAGAGGGGAAAAAAAGTAGAAAATAAATGTAAAATTACAGGTTGCCAGCCGATGTATATGGCATCTTAAATACTATTTTGATTGTACTTTAAATTGTTTTTACTGTTGAGTCTGGTGTTATGTTTATAGGTACTATACAGATGACTTTCAAATACTACTTATGTTCCTGAAGACTAGTTTAAAAATTAGACCTATTTCTAGTAACAGGGCATATAGATAGAAGATATACATGTGCCAATCCGAGTGAATAAGGGCTTGATCCAACCCTTGGAAGCCTTTCTTTTGACTTTGGGCATTAGATTATGAGATAAAATGCATTTTTGTAAGGAAAAAATTTACAATGGAAAATCTAATGCAAACTTACCTATGGAGCTACTACTATACCTCCATGAGATACATATTCCACCTTCTTCTTAGCATATGTGCAATGTGCCTCAGGTGGCACGTGACCAGGATTCATCACCGAATTTGATCCGCTGGTTGGATCATTAGCTTCCTCGGGCTGGGTACTGACAGAGAGTGTGATGTGATCTCTGATCCATGCCCCCCCCCCCCC
>NW_020710547.1:0-2401 GCF_002925995.2 Terrapene triunguis
AGTTTCCCAGGGGAGAAGCTTGGGGATGCATCACTTGGGACTTGTAACCCCTGCTTGTTTCCTGGCTCAGTAGCTCCTGACCCCTCCCTCAGACAGTTTCCCAGGGGAGAAGCTTGGGGATGCATCACTTGGGACTTGTAAAACTAGGTTAAGAGGGAACAATCTTGCATTGACTGGTGAAAGACTGCACTGGTGAGGATCTCATAGAGCAAATAGGGCTCAGCAGAGGTTTCCATCTTGTAACTTCTATGACTCTTCCTGCATTTCCCCAGTAGTCAGGTAGGAAAGCAGGTGCTTTCAGCACCATCACCTGATGTTGCCCAAATGTCTCAGCATTTGAATTTTGCACCTTTGCCTCCATTTGGCTCATGCAGACAGACATTGAGTTGCTCAGAGCAGATGAAGCAGGATTGCCCCATGGGTGAGGGTGCAGACACGATGTCCTGAACACAAAGAGCGGGATTCTCAACCTAAAAAAGCAAACGCCATCCACCGCCATCACTTTAAAAACCCAGGCGCCACATTGCTGACCTTTGGGAGGACTGTCGCAGGAGGTTAAAAACCCCTAGCTAAGTGGCAATTTTAGCCTTGGCCCGAGACGATAATTGTTCACTTAAAAAAATCTAATGAACAATAGGCAGGAGCGCCGCCAGCTTTTCTGCCACCCTAGGTGGCGGAAGGTCCCGCCCCGAAACGCCACCCTCCACAGAGGTGGCAGAAGGTCCCGCTGCCAAAATACCGCCGCGGTCGCCACCCCCCAAATTGTAGCGCCGGCTACAATTGGGTTGCGCCGGCCCTGACAATAGGGCAAGATTGCCAGTCTCTGTGAGGGAGGGGCTGCGGATTGGAATAGCAAGGGATGATGCAAGTCAGGGTTGTGGGACATCAGCTGAGCCGTGTTGGGATCCAGGGCTAGAATAGCAAGGAGTGTTGCAGGTCAGAGGTAGGGTATGTTTGCAATCCTGTATGGAGAAGCTTGGATGGTTACTGTTTCCACTCACTCTCCAGCTAACCAGTACTGAGAGCCTTTCATTTTTACTAGAGCCAACTTCTCCACATTTTTAAAGGGAAAGCCACAGTAAACTGAGTGGCAAATTCCACTGAGAGTCATACAAGGTCGCTCTGTTGTGATATATCAGGGCATGTTAGTGTGCCACTTGATCCTTGTGTCTCTTAAAATAACAGAAAAGTGGAAAAGATCAAAGCCAGCGGCACATAGAGCAACATTTGTTACCTTTTTAGGATGACATTAATATGTGGTTATGGTCAGAAAAGTCACTCTAAAAATGGCACCATGTTGCTGAATATATCTGCCCCTCGAAGCAATTTCTGAGTCATAACTGCTGACAGAAACGAGGTTTAGCTACTTTGGGCCCTGTACACCCAATAGAGATGTGGAAAAGCCATATGTTGTCTTGACTTACACCCCATCCTAAAATCTCAATTCCTCTTGATGACTGATGTATGAATTAGAAAGAACTCGGCATGAGTTTCATTTACTAGATCATGCTGGCTGTTAGAGTTCTTGTTTTGACTTGTACAGTGGGCAAATTCAAGCTGGAAATCACAGAGGTTGACTTATTAATCGTTTGTTTCTGGTAGCAGCCAGAACATACTAGGCACTTTCTGAAGTCCTCACAGCCTGAAGGAAATAAAATGTTACTAACCCAGTGGGACCCAAACCCATGAGCTTTGGCATATCAAACCATTGTCCCTAATAAAGAGATGCAAAAAAGGCCAGGTGTCAGTTACAGCCCCCAAAGGGGAACAAAGTTTATGTAGGGTCATGCACAAGGCAGATTTTCTCACACTGAAAGTACCAGCCAGCCCAGGCTCCTGCTGCTCAATTTAGTGATTCTGGGACTCTTGTCTCTACCCTTCCCACTGTCCACGTATTTTGTCATGTTGAGGACAAGATAGTAGATTACATGTGAAAAACAGAAAATGACAATTGCCACTGGGGCTCTTTGTTAACCTTTAAATCGACCACTATTAGAGAAATGATTAACCAAACCACAAAATAAAATTTCAGACACCTCTTAAAATTATTCTCCAGCTTTGGAAAGATACACGCCAGTCCTGTGTCTCCTAGTGGGTACATTCTGTCCCCCTGACGCTCCCACTTGAAAGCATATTCATCTCAGAATATAAGGAAGAACTGTTCCATAGCGCAAGGAGGCCTACAAATAACTTTCTGCATTAAAATGGCTCAGAGAACCTCATTTTTATCCCACAAGTGCAGGTTAATAGATAATCTTGCAGCCAGGTCATATGCTATTGTACCTCAAATACCCAATTCTATATTTTCGTGTAGCTTGGCTATTTGGAAGCATCTAACATATAATTTCTTTTATCTTTATAAAAAATGCAATCAAACCTTTTCCAGTATGTACTGCATTTA
>NW_020710548.1:0-2290 GCF_002925995.2 Terrapene triunguis
AGTTTCCCAGGGGAGAAGCTTGGGGATGCATCACTTGGGACTTGTAAAACTAGGTTAAGAGGGAACAATCTTGCATTGACTGGTGAAAGACTGCACTGGTGAGGATCTCATAGAGCAAATAGGGCTCAGCAGAGGTTTCCATCTTGTAACTTCTATGACTCTTTCTGCATTTCCCCAGTAGTCAGGTAGGACAGCAGGTGCTTTCAGCACCATCACCTGATGTTGCCCAAATGTCTCAGCATTTGAATTTTGCACCTTTGCCTCCATTTGGCTCATGCAGACAGACATTGAGTTGCTCAGAGCAGATAAAGCAGGATTGCCTCATGGGTGAGGGTGCAGACACGATGTCCTGAACACAAAGAGCGGGATTCTCAACCTAAAAAAGCAAACGCCATCCACCGCCATCACTTTAAAAACCCAGGCGCCACATTGCTGACCTTTGGGAGGACTGTCGCAGGAGGTTAAAAACCCCTAGCTAAGTGGCAATTTTAGCCTTGGCCCGAGACAATAATTGTTCACTTAAAAAAATCTAATGAACAATAGGCAGGAGCGCCGCCAGCTTTTCTGCCACCCTAGGTGGCGGAAGGTCCCTCCCCGAAATGCCACCCTCCACAGAGGTGGCAGAAGGTCCCGCCGCCTAAATACCGCCGCGGTCGCCACCCCCCAAATTGTAGCGCCGGCTACAATTGGGTTGCGCCGGCCCTGACAATAGGGCAAGATTGCCAGTCTGCGGATTGGAATAGCAAGGGATGATGCAAGTCAGGGTTGTGGGACATCAGCTGAGGTGTGTTGGGATCCAGGGCTAGAATAGCAAGCAGTGTTGCAGGTCAGAGGTAGGGTATGTTTGCAATCCTGTATGGAGAAGCTTGGATGGTTACTGTTTCCACTCACTCTCCAGCTAACCAGTACTGAGAGCCTTTCATTTTTACTAGAGCCAACTTCTCCACATTTTTAAAGGGAAAGCCACAGTAAACTGAGTGGCAAATTCCACTGAGAGTCATACAAGGTCGCTCTGTTGTGACATATCAGGGCATGTTAGTGTGCCACTTGATCCTTGTGTCTCTTAAAATACAGAAAAGTGGAAAAGTTCAAAGCCAGCAGCACATAGAGCAACATTTGTTACCTTTTTAGGATGACATTAATATGTGGTTAAGGTCAGAAAAGTCACTCTAAAAATGGCACCATGTTGCTGAATGTATCTGCCCCTCGAAGCAATTTCTGAGTCATAACTGCTGACAGAAACGAGGTTTAGCTACTTTGGGCCCTGTACACCCAATGGAGATGTGGAAAAGCCATATGTAGTCCTGACTTACACCTCATCCTAAAATCTCAATTCCTCTTGATGACTGATGTATGAATTAGAAAGAACTCGGCATGAGTTTCATTTACTAGATCATGCTGGCTGTTAGAGTTCTTGTTTTGACTTGTACAGTGGGCAAATTCAAGCTGGAAATCACAGAGGTTGACTTATTAATCGTTTGTTTCTGGTAGCAGCCAGAACATACTAGGCACTTTCTGAAGTCCTCACAGCCTGAAGGAAATAAAATGTTACTAACCCAGTGGGACCCAAACCCATGAGCTTTGACATATCAAACCATTGTCCCTAATAAAGAGATGCAAAAAAGGCCAGGTGTCAGTTACAGCCCCCAAAGGGGAACAAAGTTTATGTAGGGTCATGGACAAGGCAGATTTTCTCACACTGAAAGTACCAGCCAGCCCGGGCTCCTGCTGCTCAATTTAGTGATTCTGGGACTCTTGTCTCTACCCTTCCCACTGTCCACGTATTTTGTCATGTTGAGGACAAGATAGTAGATTACATGTGAAAAACAGAAAATGACAATTGCCACTGGGGCTCTTTGTTAACCTTTAAATCGACCACTATTAGAGAAACGATTAACCAAACCACAAAATAAAATTTCAGACACCTCTTAAAATTATTCTCCAGCTTTGGAAAGATACACGCCAGTCCTGTGTCTCCTAGTGGGTACGTTCTGTCCCCCTGACGCTCCCACTTGAAAGCATATTCATCTCAGAATATAAGGCAGAACTGTTCCATAGCACAAGGAGGCCTACAAATAACTTTCTGCATTAAAATGGCTCAGAGAACCTCATTTTTATCCCACAAGTGCAGGTTAATAGATAATCTTGCAGCCAGGTCATATGCTATTGTACCTCAAATACCCAATTCTATATTTTCGTGTAGCTTGGCTATTTGGAAGCATCTAACATATAATTTCTTTTACCTTTATAAAAAATGCAATCAAACCTTTTCCAGTATGTACTGCATTTA
>NW_020710549.1:0-5732 GCF_002925995.2 Terrapene triunguis
GTTCGTTGTCTGACCGCAGAGTGAGAGACAGGCAACACCAGCAAGGTCCAATACAAGCTCTTTATTGAAGAGTGCACACAACAATAGAGAGCGGCCCGTCTCCAGAGAGAACCAGCCACGATTACAATAACTAGTAAGATTATATAGACAGTTCCGTCGCATCATAACCCAAACCCCCCTTTTCTAGTCAAATTTCTAATATTTATGCATATTTATTTTCTTTGACAGTACAAACAGTTCATGATGCCTCAGCAGCTTCTTATTAGCTTTTTCGTCATGCACCAGAGGATGGGAAAAAAGAGGGAGTTGGGTACAAATAAAGAACAGAAACAGGGAGTGAAGACTGCAAGTCTCCATTTGTCCAACAAACTGTTCCTAGCACTTCTGGTACAAGAATGCGGCCCCCACCTCTTATCTTGTTCTTTGCAGCTTAAGCAAGCATGCCCTCAGGTTTCACAGAGAGACAGGAATGGCCCAGCAAATACTGTTAGCCTAGCTTTGGCTAAGCTGGCCAAACAACTATACTCCATATTTTTGGGCCTAACAGTCCCCCCTTTTGTCCCTGGAGTACCTTGGAGGGACTCCTGGGACAACTAATGAGCGGTAAGCTTGGGGTTGGTTACTTTTGGGCAGAACACACCTTGGTACCCATTTAACATTCAACCTTTATTATTACATACAAGGCCAGTAGGCCGCATGTAATTACAACAGCGCTTCGGAGTACATTATGGAGCCAACCACCTACATCTGGAATTTAATTGAACAGGTTACTTCACCAGGACTTAATTCGCTTCCCTCCATGGTCCTTTGCTACCTTCATAAGGTGGTTTGCTTTTTTTTAAGTGGCATTATAAACGTCTGGGACATACACACAGCATTTCTGTCCAATTAATGCACATGTTCCTTCCTGAGAAGCCAGTAATATATCTAATGCCAGGCGGTTTTGAAGTACCATCTGCCTTAGTTTTCGCTGTTCAGCTGCCAAATTCACCAAGGCTTTGGCGGTAGTCTAATTTCCCAGATGTCTCGGTGAATTACCCAATTCCACATGCATTCTCCCCATGGACCCGGCAGGATTCGGTATGTGGGAACCCACACCCTCCCCAACCGGTCCATATGCTTGGAAGGAGCATTGAGAATGTCCGCACTTCCACCCAGAAAGTCTTCAAGTATGTCTCCATGGCCATAGATCAGATGGTACTCCTGATGTGTCTGTAAGGGCAGTGGGCCAAACTTGAACATGCTAGATCCCACTGCAATGCCTTCCCAGCCTCAGTGATATTTAATACCATCTCTGTCAGCAACTTCTGGGTCATAGAACTAAGGGCGGAGATAACATGTAACTCACCAATTTCAGCCTGTACCTGGGTTAGCTGTGCCCCAATTTCTTATTAAGTTTTTGGTTCTTAAAAATATTTCAAACTGCTGCTGTACTATTGGCCCCATCCCATAGGGATCCGGTCAAGTCTTTCTTCTTTCTAGAGGAAATAACCCAAGCCCTCTGTTGTGCTAATGTAATGGCAGCCCCCTTTGAGCAATTTGGGTATGTAGAGGTAATTTGGAAACTGGATAAGGGTAATGAAAATTTAACAGTCCCTAGTGTAGTGTTAATCACAGTTCATTGATATCCTAATACATTTTTTTGGTGTAGTACTATACCACATTCCCAAGCATGGGTCCCACAAGTTTTTTTCTGCCAGTGTATAATTCTTTGTTTTTTCACCAGGGTCAGTTCTTAATGTCTTTTGTAGGCAGGAATCCCTGGACTTTGGTGGTTTCACTGGAGCGAGTGTTCCTTCTTCTCTTTTTCTGAAACAGTGTGGTTTAGCATCATACAGGGGAGAGGTTACTAGCACATTACCCTGTAATGGTTTTGCTTCTTCTAGGAAAATCCAAGGCACAGTAGGTCTGTCAGTGGACAAGGGAGAGGTTACTAGCACTTCACCTTGTCTTTTTTTCCTTTTTTTTGCTGTCCAGAAGACACAGCAGAGCTAGAAGGAGAAATAGGCTTATCATCAGTCGGAGAGTCCTCCCGAGGTGGAGGGGTCTTTTTACAGTGAGAAGCATGGGTCCAGGTAGGCAGTCCTTGGCACTTCACAGCGGTGTTGGTGGTTAACAGGACTTGGAAAGGGCCTTTCCAATGTGGAGCCAAAGCAGTCTTTCGTTGGTGGATTTTTACATAGACTCAGTCTCCTTGTTTCAATGAATGGCAGGGCTGCTAGGGTCTTTGGGTAGCACTTCTTTTATCTGTGAGAAAAGAAACCTAACACATTTCATTAATGCCTGGCAGTGTTTTGCAGATCTCATAGTTGCTTGGGCACATTCAGGCCCCCCTTTTTCTTGGCTTTCAGCCAAGTCTTAGCTGTGGACAGTGTACTTGGATGAGGCCAGCGTCTTATCTTTGGACTGAGCTTGCTAGCTATTTTTTCCAGTTAACTCGTTCTGTTCTTTTCCCTTCTCCTTCTTTTTGGCTTTTTTTAACCTACAAAGGAAACTTCCACTCTTCACTCATACACCTTTCCCCAACAATGAACACATACACATTGCCATTATACAGTACATTAGTCTTATTATTCAATGTATGCCATATACACCTTTTCAGTAAAATAACTTATATACAGAGCTTTGGAGCAACAAACCAGGACAAGCACTTCCACTTTTGAGGAGTCCCTCGGTACAACCTCTGGTGTTCAATAGCTTTCCTCCCTCCCCAGCCCTCTGGCTAGAAATCTGAGGTAGCCAGAAGGATCCCATGGGCAATATGGGGAGTGGGTTAACCTTCCATGTCCTTGCTTCCAAAGACTGTTGGTATGCAAATTTTAACAACAATTTTTTTAATTAGAAGATCTGACCAATGAAGTTTCTTTTTTTTTTTTACTTAAACAAATGTATTAGACTTTAGTATATCACATTTTTCCTGATTTATCCAAACACTTTGTATTCCAAGTTGAATAAAACAAGTATCTGCTTTTTGATTTAACCCTTCTATTTAATTTTGAACTAGACTGTCTTATGAAAATATTAAACCCAACAATTCTGGCCACAAGACAAACACCACAAGACAGGACAAAGAACACAAAAATAATTCCTATTGTACCAGTAAATGCATGGTACATTGAATGCTGTTCAGCTGGCATCCGTTTTCTCTGATGATCTGAAAGACAAAAGAACAGAGGTCTACCCCTTCTGGGCAGTCAGTCATTGCTTAAAATATTTCCTTTATATACACATACTCTTGTTGATTTTAGACAAAACAGAGGAATTACCCCATATTTTCTTGTATTTGTTTCATAGGCAGCCCAAGTTTCAGTGGCTTCTACCTTATTAGTTAGAAAATTGCATTAATACAGATGCTTTCTGGCTTGCTTCCAGATCCAAAGCTATCCACAGTAAAGATTCTTACTTTAAAAGGGACACAATTAACTTTTCCAGACTTTTGATTGCCTTTTACTTCTAACTCCTGCTTTCAAACACCCAGTGATCTGAAAAAGACAACACAACCTATATTGGTAGGTTTGCATTTCTTTTACCTCTGCTACAATATACACTGCACATGTTCTGGGGAAAATGCACATCCTCTTTACAATTCAATTTCCACAACACTAGCCACATCCATTTTTACACAAGGTGTAACTGTTTCTTTTGTGCTTACAAAATTTTTATGCACCCCTAGTAAAGTGACAGCTCGACCACACAGAGCCAGGGGCACTGTCCTTCTCTCTTTTTTTTTTACCAGATCTTTTATCTGCTATTTTTGTTACCCAAAAACAAATTCAAATCTTTTATTCTCCTGGCTTTGACTACCCTGCTGCAGCCACAACCTTTGGTCTTTATTTAAAACATTTTAAATCTTGTAGCATTAAGTCACCTTAAGGATTAAATGCTAAATACCTTAAACAACACTAAGGCCTGGTCTACACTAACCCCCCAAGTCGAAGTAAGGTACGCAACTTCAGCTACGTGAATAACGTAGCTGAAGTCGACATACCTTACTTCGAACTTACCGCGGTTCAGACGCGGTCCACATGCGGCAGGCAGGCTCCCCCGTCGACTCCGCGGTACTCCTCTCGTTGAGCTGGAGTACCGCAGTCGACGGCAAGCACTTCCTGGTTCGATTTATCGCGTCCAGACCAGACGCGATAAATCGAACCAGGAAGTTCGATTTCCAGCCGCCGAACTAGCGGCTAAGTATAGACCAGCCCTAAGTTTTCTGTGCCTGGCAAAAGTATTTTCAGTTTTGCAACTTTAAACAATACCAATTCATTTTAAACTTATAAAATACAAATTGTACACAGCAGGAGTGTTCTTCAGCAAATTCGACTAAACTATTTATAGTCGAATAATTCCACTTAAATAACCTCTTGCCTGGATTACTTACAGAAATTCTTACCAAGTTTCACTGCTTAATTCCCTCTAGCAACTATAGAGTTAACTTCTCACTCTCCTTTTTTTTTTTTTTTTTTTTTTAAATCACTTGCTTATCTCCCATAAAGAACACCCAATCAACTCAGATTTTACCATTCCAATTATTGTCCTGGGGATTTGAAATTGCCATGCTTATAATTACTTACTCTTTTTTTTCCACTATGCCCTTAAAGTTTTCAACCTGTTTTCTAATTTATCTGTTGACTGCCCGCTTGGGCCCGATCCTGCTTTTCTTGCTGAACCGTCCCTTCCATGGGCACCGGCTTGTTCCACTATTAATTTGGCTAGGATGGTGGGCTTCTCAACTATCCCCCACCCTTCCTGGTCTCTTCCCTTAAACATTCCTACTTACAAGGCTACCCGAGTCCTCCCTCGTGAGGCTTGCCACCTGGGCAAAAACGCATGGCCCATTGGCGTTTAACTATTTATTTTTTTTTTAAAAGATTGCTCTTTTACACCTGGGGTCTTCTGCGGCGTCTCTTTCAGAGATTCCAGTCCAGGCCGGCTGCCTGTGGCTTCTTCACAGCGTCCCCAAACCACGCCAGCTCCAGGGTCTCAAAGGCAGACTGTTGGATCTCACTGGACAGTTAAGCTTTGCAAGTGTAATTTCAGCACTTGTAACTTGTATTGTCTTTGGTTTGCCTCTGTCTATATTTTTTTACAGCCAGCTGGGGCTGAAAGCAGTTTTTCTTTTGGTTTATAGTTATACCATACAAATAAATAATCCATTTGTCCCGGTCTAAGATCAACCAGAATATTCCTGAGGGAATCCATCCTGAAAGCAGAAAAAGTTCTGCACCTTGGCCAGTCCTTAGTCGGGGACAAATGGGTAGTAAAGGAGGGCCACTGAATTTGGCATAAGTTTTTCATCTTAGATTTAGTCAAACCGGTTGTTCCAGAGATTTCCTTCCAATCTCAAAGTACCAGAGACAACGGGGCGTCCCCCGGGCACTTACTGCCAAATTGTCCCATTTAGACTGTAGGGCCTCTAACCCTATCCCGGGGTCTCTAACCCCTCTTCGGGGCCTCTAACCCCTTCCTGGTGATCGCTTACCTTATCCAGGGACTCGAACCCCGAAGACCTGACCTACTCAACGGGTAGGTGGACGTTGCTGGGTTTCTACGGGCTTCAGCTGGTTCACAGGACTCGCCTTATCGCCGACGCAGGGATCAGGTTACCGGGCAAGGCTCCTCGAAGCCGGAGGATGCGCGCTGCGTTGCTTCAGAGTCTGATCCTGCACCGGAGAGTCAGACGAGTCCCGGCGGAGTCGCCAAATTTGTCGGGGACTTTTTAACCCAGACGGCAA
>NW_020710550.1:0-3554 GCF_002925995.2 Terrapene triunguis
CAAAAAGAACAGGAGTACTTGTGGCACCTTAGAGACTAACAAATTTATTAGAGCATAAGCTTTCGTGGGCTACAACCCACTTCTTCGGATGCATATTGAGTGAAACATATCGAGGAGATATATATACACACATACAGAGAGCATGAACAGGTGGGAGTTGTCTTACCAACTCTGAGAGGCCAATTAAGTAAGAGAAAAAAAACTTTTGAAGTGATAATCAAGGTAACCAAGTACAGACAGTTTGATAAGAAGCAAGTGTGAGAATACTTACAAGGGGAGATAGATTCAATGTTTGTAATGGCTCAGCCATTCCCAATCCCTGTTTAGCCTCTCAGAGTTGGTAAGACAACTCCCACCTGTTCATGCTCTCTGTATGTGTGTATATATATCTCCTCGATATGTTTCACTCAATATGCATCCGAAGAAGTGGGTTGTAGCCCACGAAAGCTTATGCTCTAATAAATTTGTTAGTCTCTAAGGTGCCACAAGTACTCCTGTTCTTTTTGCGGATACAGACTAACACGGCTGCTACTCTGAAACCTGTCATTATGCAAGGCACTGCATTTAGCCGTATGGAGTGGAAATCCATCAACTTCATGAAAAAACTCGTACAGATACAGACAGACATCATCTTCCTTTCCAAATGCAAGCAGATGGACATCATACCAAAAGGACTAAAGGTAAAAAATCCATTACAATCTACATATCAACAGACTATGCTGAGAGACTGTGTCACTCACTGTCAAAGAAACTGCGAAACCACCTGATCAGCATCCTATACAACAAACAGGGAAAGATTAAGAATGAGCTCTCAAAACTGGATACTCTCATAAGAAACCAACCTTCCACACAAACTTCCTCATGGATAGACTTTACAAAAACTAGACAAGCCATTTACAAGACAAACTTTGCCTCTCTACAAAAGAAAAAGGACACTAAACTATCTAAACTGCTACATGCCACAAGGAGCCACAACAGTAGTTCCCTTAACCCACCCAGCAATATTGTTAACCTTTCCAGCTATACTCTTAGCCCAGCAGAAGAGTCTGTCCTATCTCGGGGCCTCTCCTTTTGTCCCTCCAGACCCACGAACATGATACAGTTCTGCGGTGACCTAGAATCCTACTTTCGACGTCTCCGACTCAAAGAATATTTCCAACATACCTCTGAACAGCATACTAACCCACAGAATCCCCCCTACCAGCACTACAAAAAAAGGATTCTGCGTGGACTCCTCCGGACGGTCGTAACAACAGACTGGATTTCTACATAGATTGCTTCCGTCAACGTGCAAAGGCTGAAATTGTGGATAAGCAACATCACTTGCCCCATAACCTCAGCCATGCTGAACACAACGCCATCTACAGCCTCAGAAACAACCCTGACATCATTATCAAAAAGGCTGACAAAGGAGGTGCTGTCGTCATCATGAATAAATTGGAATATGACCAAGAGGCTGCTAGACAGCTCTCTAACACCACATTCTACCAGCCATTATCCTCTGATCCCACTGAGGATTACCTAAAGAAACTACACCATCTGCTAAAAAAACTCCCTGACAAAGCACAGGAACAAATCTGTACAGATACATGCCTAGAACCCCGACCAGGGACATTCTATTTGCTACCCAAGATCCATAAACCTGGGAATCCTGGACGCCCCATCATCTCAGGCATTGGCACCCTAACATCAGGCTTGTCTGGTTATGTGGACTCTCTCCTCAGACCCTACGCTACCAGCACTCCCAGCTATCTTCGAGATACTACTGACTTCCTGAGGAAACTACAATCCATCGGTGATCTTCCAGAAAACACCATCCTGGCCACTATGGACGTAGAAGCCCTCTACACCAATATTCCACACAAAGATGGACTACAAGCTATCAGGAACAGTATCCCCGATAATGTCACAGCTAACCTGGTGGCTGAACTCTGTGACTTTGTCCTCACCCACAACTATTTCACATTTGGGGACAATATATACCTTCAAGTCAGCGGCACTGCTATGGGTACCCGCATGGCCCCACAGTATGCCAACATTTTTATGGCTGACTTAGAACAACGCTTCCTTAGCTCTCGTCCCCTAACGCCCCTACTCTACTTGCGCTACATTGATGACATCTTCATCATCTGGACCCATGGAAAAGAAGCCCTTGAGGAATTCCACCATGATTTCAATAATTTCCATCCTACCATCAACCTCAGCCTAGATCAATCCACACAAGCGGTCCATTTCCTGGACACTACTGTGCTAATAAGCGATGGTCACATAAATACCACCCTGTACCGGAAACCTACTGACCGCTACACTTACCTACATGCCTCCAGCTTCCATCCAGGACACACCACACGATCCATTGTCTACAGCCAAGCTCTAAGATATAACCGCATTTGCTCCAATCCCTCAGATAGAGACAAGCACCTACAAGATCTCTATCAAGCATTCTTAAAACTACAATACCCACCTGCTGAAGTGAAAAAACAGATTGACAGAGCCAGACGAGTACCCAGAAGTCACCTCCTACAAGACAGGGCCAACAAAGAAAATAACAGAACACCACTAGCTGTCACCTTCAGCCCCCAACTAAAACCTCTCCAGCGCATCATTAGAGATCTACAACCTATCCTGAAAGATGATCCTTTACTCTCACAGATCTTGGGAGACAGACCTGTCCTTGCTTACAGACAACCCCCCAACCTAAAGCAAATACTCACCAGCAACCACACATCACTGAACAAAAACACTGACCCAGGAACCTATCCTTGTAACAAAGCCCGATGCCAACTCTGTCCACATATCTATTCAAGTGACACCATCATAGGGCCTAATCACATCAGCCATACCATCAGGGGCTCGTTCACCTGCACATCTACCAATGTGATATATGCCATCATGTGCCAGCAATGCCCCTCTGCCATGTACATTGGCCAAACCGGACAGTCTCTACGCAAAAGAATTAATGGACACAAATCTGACATCAGGAATCATAATACTCAAAAACCAGTGGGAGAACACTTTAACCTGTCTGGCCATTCTATGACAGACCTGCGGGTGGCTATCTTAAAACAGAAAAACTTCAAAAACAGACTCCAACGAGAGACTGCTGAGCTGGAATTGATATGCAAACTAGACACAATCAACTCAGGGCTAAACAGGGATTGGGAATGGCTGAGCCATTACAAACATTGAATCTATCTCCCCTTGTAAGTATTCTCACACTTGCTTCTTATCAAACTGTCTGTACTTGGTTACCTTGATTATCACTTCAAAAGTTTTTTTTCTCTTACTTAATTGGCCTCTCAGAGTTGGTAAGACAACTCCCACCTGTTCATGCTCTCTGTATGTGTGTATATATATCTCCTCGATATGTTTCACTCAATATGCATCCGAAGAAGTGGGTTGTAGCCCACGAAAGCTTATGCTCTAATAAATTTGTTAGTCTCTAAGGTGCCACAAGTACTCCTGTTCTTTTTGCGGATACAGACTAACACGGCTGCTACTCTGAAACAGTTTTATTTACATAATTCTACATTTGTAAGTTCAACTTTCATTGT
>NW_020710551.1:0-1875 GCF_002925995.2 Terrapene triunguis
CAAAAAGAACAGGAGTACTTGTGGCACCTTAGAGACTAACAAATTTATTAGAGCATAAGCTTTCGTGGGCTACAACCCACTTCTTCGGATGCATATTGAGTGAAACATATCGAGGAGATATATATACACACATACAGAGAGCATGAACAGGTGGGAGTTGTCTTACCAACTCTGAGAGGCCAATTAAGTAAGAGAAAAAAAACTTTTGAAGTGATAATCAAGGTAACCAAGTACAGACAGTTTGATAAGAAGCAAGTGTGAGAATACTTACAAGGGGAGATAGATTCAATGTTTGTAATGGCTCAGCCATTCCCAATCCCTGTTTAGCCCTGAGTTGATTGTGTCTAGTTTGCATATCAATTCCAGCTCAGCAGTCTCTCGTTGGAGTCTGTTTTTGAAGTTTTTCTGTTTTAAGATAGCCACCCGCAGGTCTGTCATAGAATGGCCAGACAGGTTAAAGTGTTCTCCCACTGGTTTTTGAGTATTATGATTCCTGATGTCAGATTTGTGTCCATTAATTCTTTTGCGTAGAGACTGTCCGGTTTGGCCAATGTACATGGCAGAGGGGCATTGCTGGCACATGATGGCATATATCACATTGGTAGATGTGCAGGTGAACGAGCCCCTGATGGTATGGCTGATGTGATTAGGCCCTATGATGGTGTCACTTGAATAGATATGTGGACAGAGTTGGCATCGGGCTTTGTTACAAGGATAGGTTCCTGGGTCAGTGTTTTTGTTCAGTGATGTGTGGTTGCTGGTGAGTATTTGCTTTAGGTTGGGGGGTTGTCTGTAAGCAAGGACAGGTCTGTCTCCCAAGATCTGTGAGAGTAAAGGATCATCTTTCAGGATAGGTTGTAGATCTCTAATGATGCGCTGGAGAGGTTTTAGTTGGGGGCTGAAGGTGACAGCTAGTGGTGTTCTGTTATTTTCTTTGTTGGCCCTGTCTTGTAGGAGGTGACTTCTGGGTACTCGTCTGGCTCTGTCAATCTGTTTTTTCACTTCAGCAGGTGGGTATTGTAGTTTTAAGAATGCTTGATAGAGATCTTGTAGGTGCTTGTCTCTATCTGAGGGATTGGAGCAAATGCGGTTATATCTTAGAGCTTGGCTGTAGACAATGGATCGTGTGGTGTGTCCTGGATGGAAGCTGGAGGCATGTAGGTAAGTGTAGCGGTCAGTAGGTTTCCGGTACAGGGTGGTATTTATGTGACCATCGCTTATTAGCACAGTAGTGTCCAGGAAATGGACCGCTTGTGTGGATTGATCTAGGCTGAGGTTGATGGTAGGATGGAAATTATTGAAATCATGGTGGAATTCCTCAAGGGCTTCTTTTCCATGGGTCCAGATGATGAAGATGTCATCAATGTAGCGCAAGTAGAGTAGGGGCGTTAGGGGACGAGAGCTAAGGAAGCGTTGTTCTAAGTCCGCCATAAAAATGTTGGCATACTGTGGGGCCATGCGGGTACCCATAGCAGTGCCGCTGACTTGAAGGTATATATTGTCCCCAAATGTGAAATAGTTGTGGGTGAGGACAAAGTCACAGAGTTCAGCCACCAGGTTAGCTGTGACATTATCGGGGATACTGTTCCTGATAGCTTGTAGTCCATCTTTGTGTGGAATATTGGTGTAGAGGGCTTCTACGTCCATAGTGGCCAGGATGGTGTTTTCTGGAAGATCACCGATGGATTGTAGTTTCCTCAGGAAGTCAGTAGTATCTCGAAGATAGCTGGGAGTGCTGGTAGCGTAGGGTCTGAGGAGAGAGTCCACATAACCAGACAAGCCTGATGTTAGGGTGCCAATGCCTGAGATGATGGGGCGTCCAGGATTCCCAGGTTTATGGATCTTGGGTAGCAAATAGAATGTCCCTGGTCGGGG
>NW_020710552.1:0-1187 GCF_002925995.2 Terrapene triunguis
CCAGGTTTATGGATCTTGGGTAGCAAATAGAATGTCCCTGGTCGGGGTTCTAGGCATGTATCTGTACAGATTTGTTCCTGTGCTTTGTCAGGGAGTTTTTTTAGCAGATGGTGTAGTTTCTTTAGGTAATCCTCAGTGGGATCAGAGGATAATGGCTGGTAGAATGTGGTGTTAGAGAGCTGTCTAGCAGCCTCTTGGTCATATTCCAATTTATTCATGATGACGACAGCACCTCCTTTGTCAGCCTTTTTGATAATGATGTCAGGGTTGTTTCTGAGGCTGTAGATGGCGTTGTGTTCAGCATGGCTGAGGTTATGGGGCAAGTGATGTTGCTTATCCACAATTTCAGCCTTTGCACGTTGACGGAAGCAATCTATGTAGAAATCCAGTCTGTTGTTACGACCGTCCGGAGGAGTCCACGCAGAATCCTTTTTTTGTAGTGCTGGTAGGGGGGATTCTGTGGGTTAGTATGCTGTTCAGAGGTATGTTGGAAATATTCTTTGAGTCGGAGACGTCGAAAGTAGGATTCTAGGTCACCGCAGAACTGTATCATGTTCGTGGGTCTGGAGGGACAAAAGGAGAGGCCCCGAGATAGGACAGACTCTTCTGCTGGGCTAAGAGTATAGCTGGAAAGGTTAACAATATTGCTGGGTGGGTTAAGGGAACTACTGTTGTGGCTCCTTGTGGCATGTAGCAGTTTAGATAGTTTAGTGTCCTTTTTCTTTTGTAGAGAGGCAAAGTTTGTCTTGTAAATGGCTTGTCTAGTTTTTGTAAAGTCTATCCATGAGGAAGTTTGTGTGGAAGGTTGGTTTCTTATGAGAGTATCCAGTTTTGAGAGCTCATTCTTAATCTTTCCCTGTTTGTTGTATAGGATGCTGATCAGGTGGTTTCGCAGTTTCTTTGACAGTGAGTGACACAGTCTCTCAGCATAGTCTGTTGATATGTAGATTGTAATGGATTTTTTACCTTTAGTCCTTTTGGTATGATGTCCATCTGCTTGCATTTGGAAAGGAAGATGATGTCTGTCTGTATCTGTACGAGTTTTTTCATGAAGTTGATGGATTTCCACTCCATACGGCTAAATGCAGTGCCTTGCATAATGACAGGTTTCAGAGTAGCAGCCGTGTTAGTCTGTATCCGCAAAAAGAACAGGAGTACTTGTGGCACCTTAGAGACTAACAAATTTA
>NW_020710553.1:0-1187 GCF_002925995.2 Terrapene triunguis
CCAGGTTTATGGATCTTGGGTAGCAAATAGAATGTCCCTGGTCGGGGTTCTAGGCATGTATCTGTACAGATTTGTTCCTGTGCTTTGTCAGGGAGTTTTTTTAGCAGATGGTGTAGTTTCTTTAGGTAATCCTCAGTGGGATCAGAGGATAATGGCTGGTAGAATGTGGTGTTAGAGAGCTGTCTAGCAGCCTCTTGGTCATATTCCAATTTATTCATGATGACGACAGCACCTCCTTTGTCAGCCTTTTTGATAATGATGTCAGGGTTGTTTCTGAGGCTGTAGATGGCGTTGTGTTCAGCATGGCTGAGGTTATGGGGCAAGTGATGTTGCTTATCCACAATTTCAGCCTTTGCACGTTGACGGAAGCAATCTATGTAGAAATCCAGTCTGTTGTTACGACCGTCCGGAGGAGTCCACGCAGAATCCTTTTTTTGTAGTGCTGGTAGGGGGGATTCTGTGGGTTAGTATGCTGTTCAGAGGTATGTTGGAAATATTCTTTGAGTCGGAGACGTCGAAAGTAGGATTCTAGGTCACCGCAGAACTGTATCATGTTCGTGGGTCTGGAGGGACAAAAGGAGAGGCCCCGAGATAGGACAGACTCTTCTGCTGGGCTAAGAGTATAGCTGGAAAGGTTAACAATATTGCTGGGTGGGTTAAGGGAACTACTGTTGTGGCTCCTTGTGGCATGTAGCAGTTTAGATAGTTTAGTGTCCTTTTTCTTTTGTAGAGAGGCAAAGTTTGTCTTGTAAATGGCTTGTCTAGTTTTTGTAAAGTCTATCCATGAGGAAGTTTGTGTGGAAGGTTGGTTTCTTATGAGAGTATCCAGTTTTGAGAGCTCATTCTTAATCTTTCCCTGTTTGTTGTATAGGATGCTGATCAGGTGGTTTCGCAGTTTCTTTGACAGTGAGTGACACAGTCTCTCAGCATAGTCTGTTGATATGTAGATTGTAATGGATTTTTTACCTTTAGTCCTTTTGGTATGATGTCCATCTGCTTGCATTTGGAAAGGAAGATGATGTCTGTCTGTATCTGTACGAGTTTTTTCATGAAGTTGATGGATTTCCACTCCATACGGCTAAATGCAGTGCCTTGCATAATGACAGGTTTCAGAGTAGCAGCCGTGTTAGTCTGTATCCGCAAAAAGAACAGGAGTACTTGTGGCACCTTAGAGACTAACAAATTTA
>NW_020710554.1:0-1458 GCF_002925995.2 Terrapene triunguis
AGGAGTCCTGGCTCCCAGCCCCCCCTGCTCTAGCCACTAGACCCCACGCCCCTCCCAAAGCCGGGATAGAACCCAGGAGTCCTGGCTCCCAGCCCTCCCCTGCTCTAACCACCAGCCGCCACTCCCCTCCCCGAGCTAGCATAGAACCCAGGAGTCTGAGACCCAGTCCCTTGTTCCGACCCACTAGTCCCCACACAGAACAGACAGAGCGATTGCGCTAAAATCTCAAAGCAAATCCCTTTCAGGCACTCATTGGCACAACCTGCCCAGCTGTGCCAGGGGGCAGGGTGAAGGACCCCAGCTGTGCCATGGGGCGGGGGAGCCCAGCTGTGCCAGGGGGCGGGGGCAGGGCAGGTTGGAGGGAGCCCAGCTATGCCAGGGGGCGGGGGCAGGGCAGGTTGGAGGGAGCCCAGCTGTGCGGGAGGGTGGGGAGGGGGCACCCCAGGGCCGCCCCTACCTTCATCTTGCCCAGCTCGAACTGGATGACATTCTGGCTCGTGGGAAGGACGAAAACGGCCGGGAAGAGTTTGGTGTTCGGCTCCACCTGGCCCAAACGCAGGGAGTGAGAGACGGCCCGGAGCCAGCGGGGCCTGTCCCCTCTAAGGGGCACCGGCTCCCAGGCCGGGCCAGGGCGCGGACCCGCTGGCTGTGGGGGGGGGGGGGGGCCCCGGCTGTGTCCCGGGGGGCAGCTCACCTGGTAGAAGGTGTTGATCTCCTTGCCGTTGGCTGTGAAGGTCATGAGCCCCGTGGCCAGGTCGACCAGGCAGCCGAGCACCAGGTCTACGGTGCTGACCCGGGTCTGCTGCCCGCTGCTCACGAACTCCCCGCCCCACACCAGGTAGCAATTGCTGCGCTTGATGCTGTTGGGAGAGGGGTGGGCCCAGGGGTAACTGACCCATCCCCCCCCCCCCCCCCCCCCCACAGCCACCTACTCCACGCCCCCACGTCCCCACGGCCTCCTACCCCTTCCACCTGTGGCCTTTCGTCTCCCTGGCCCATGAACTCCACCCCGTGACCTCTTGCCCTTCTGCCCCATGGCCTCCCGTGCCAGGGCCTTCCGCCCCACATCCCCGTGACACACCCCCTCCTTGGCATCCACCCAGCGCCCCCCTGAGGGTCACCCCCTGCTCCCCAATCTGCCCCCCCCCGAGCCCCACGGTGCTGAGCAGTGGAGGCTGGCCGCGGCCGGCCCCCCTCACCTGTCGTGGATGTGGCCCTGGTCGTCGCCCATGGTGACGGTGACGGTGCGCACCTTGCTCAGGTCGAAGGTCATGTCGTGCTGATGGTAGTCGGGGGTGACCCAGCCCACCCAGACGCAGGTGGGCTCCTGGCCCGCGAAGATCCGCACCGAGTGGTAGTACTGGGGGGGGGGGCGCCAGGAGAAGGGGCCGTCAGCCCGGCTAGCACCAACCCCACAGCCTGAGAGAGGAGAGTCCATGCCCGCCCCTCGCAGCAGCC
>NW_020710555.1:0-1036 GCF_002925995.2 Terrapene triunguis
CCCACAGCCTGAGAGAGGAGAGTCCATGCCCGCCCCTCGCAGCAGCCGCCCCAACGCCACATTGGGGTCAGCACGGACGGGGCAGAGCGCCCCCTGCTGAGCCCCCCGCTCCCTGCAAGACAGCGCCCCCTAGTGCTGCATTGGGGTCAGCACAGATGGGGAGAGCACCCCCTGCTGAGCCCCCCCCCGCTCCCTGCAGCACAGCGCCCCCTGCTGAGCCCCCCGCTCCCTGCAGCACACCGCCCCCTGCTGAGCCCCCCACTCCCTGCCCCACAGCGCCCCCCTAGCGCCGCCCCAGCCAGCGCAGCCCAGTACCGTGGTGGTGTTCATGATGATCTCGGGGTCGTCGCGGTCATCGGGCACCACGTCTTCCTCCAGGCGCTGCACAGAGGGCACCGCCGGGGGCGGGGTGATGAACGTGGCCTTCTTCGCCTTGAACAGGAAGCTGGGGGGGGGGACAAAGATGTGGGGAGCAGGGGGTGAGTGCCCACCCCCCCGACACCACTCAGCCTGGCCCAGCCAGGGAAAGAGCCTGTGTCCAGTGGGGGGCAGGCGGGCGCCGCAGGAGGCCCGGTCACTGGGAACTAGGGGGATGGGCTCCGCTCGTTAGGCCTGGTCTACACTAGGACTTTAATTCGGATTTAGCTGCCTTAATCCGAATTAACCCTTCACCCGTCCACACTACAGAGCCAGTTAATTCGAATTAAAGGGCCCTTTAAATCGATTTCTGTACTCCACCTCGACGAACGGAGTAGAGCCTAAATCGATTTTGTTAATTCGAATTAGGGTTAGTGTGGACGCACACCACCGAATTACTGTATTTAAGTTAATGGGGTAGTGTGGCCGCACACCACCGAATTAATGTGGTTTAAAACCGAATTAAGGTGCTTAGTGTGGCCGCGCACAATCGAATTTATACAACCTGTTTCCCAAATTCGAATTATCTAAATTCGGATTAATCCTGTAGTGTAGACATACCCTTAGAGACAGAGGGGAAAGGCCCCGTGCCCCATTCCCTGCCCCCCTGATCCCTGTC
>NW_020710556.1:0-1036 GCF_002925995.2 Terrapene triunguis
CCCACAGCCTGAGAGAGGAGAGTCCATGCCCGCCCCTCGCAGCAGCCGCCCCAACGCCACATTGGGGTCAGCACGGACGGGGCAGAGCGCCCCCTGCTGAGCCCCCCGCTCCCTGCAAGACAGCGCCCCCTAGTGCTGCATTGGGGTCAGCACAGATGGGGAGAGCACCCCCTGCTGAGCCCCCCCCCGCTCCCTGCAGCACAGCGCCCCCTGCTGAGCCCCCCGCTCCCTGCAGCACACCGCCCCCTGCTGAGCCCCCCACTCCCTGCCCCACAGCGCCCCCCTAGCGCCGCCCCAGCCAGCGCAGCCCAGTACCGTGGTGGTGTTCATGATGATCTCGGGGTCGTCGCGGTCATCGGGCACCACGTCTTCCTCCAGGCGCTGCACAGAGGGCACCGCCGGGGGCGGGGTGATGAACGTGGCCTTCTTCGCCTTGAACAGGAAGCTGGGGGGGGGGACAAAGATGTGGGGAGCAGGGGGTGAGTGCCCACCCCCCCGACACCACTCAGCCTGGCCCAGCCAGGGAAAGAGCCTGTGTCCAGTGGGGGGCAGGCGGGCGCCGCAGGAGGCCCGGTCACTGGGAACTAGGGGGATGGGCTCCGCTCGTTAGGCCTGGTCTACACTAGGACTTTAATTCGGATTTAGCTGCCTTAATCCGAATTAACCCTTCACCCGTCCACACTACAGAGCCAGTTAATTCGAATTAAAGGGCCCTTTAAATCGATTTCTGTACTCCACCTCGACGAACGGAGTAGAGCCTAAATCGATTTTGTTAATTCGAATTAGGGTTAGTGTGGACGCACACCACCGAATTACTGTATTTAAGTTAATGGGGTAGTGTGGCCGCACACCACCGAATTAATGTGGTTTAAAACCGAATTAAGGTGCTTAGTGTGGCCGCGCACAATCGAATTTATACAACCTGTTTCCCAAATTCGAATTATCTAAATTCGGATTAATCCTGTAGTGTAGACATACCCTTAGAGACAGAGGGGAAAGGCCCCGTGCCCCATTCCCTGCCCCCCTGATCCCTGTC
>NW_020710557.1:0-1461 GCF_002925995.2 Terrapene triunguis
AGGAGTCCTGGCTCCCAGCCCCCCCTGCTCTAGCCACTAGACCCCACTCCCCTCCCAAAGCCGGGATAGAACCCAGGAGTCCTGGCTCCCAGCCCTCCCCTGCTCTAACCACCAGCCGCCACTCCCCTCCCCGAGCTAGGATAGAACCCAGGAGTCTGAGACCCAGTCCCTTGTTCCGACCCACTAGTCCCCACACAGAACAGGCAGAGCGATTGCGCTTAAATCTCAAAGCAAATCCCTTTCAGGCACTCATTGGCACAACCTGCCCAGCTGTGCCAGGGGGCAGGGTGAAGGACCCCAGCTGTGCCATGGGGCGGGGGAGCCCAGCTGTGCCAGGGGGCGGGGGCAGGGCAGGTTGGAGGGAGCCCAGCTATGCCAGGGGGCGGGGGCAGGGCAGGTTGGAGGGAGCCCAGCTGTGCGGGAGGGTGGGGGGGGGGCACCCCAGGGCCGCCCCTACCTTCATCTTGCCCAGCTCGAACTGGATGACATTCTGGCTCGTGGGAAGGACGAAGACGGCCGGGAAGAGTTTGGTGTTCGGCTCCACCTGGCCCAAACGCAGGGAGTGAGAGACGGCCCGGAGCCAGCGGGTCTGCGGGACCTGTCCCCTCTAAGGGGCACCGGCTCCCAGGCCGGGCCAGGGCGCGGACCCGCTGGCTGTGGGGGGGGGGGACCCCGGCTGTGCCCCGGGGGGCAGCTCACCTGGTAGAAGGCGTTGATCTCCTTGCCGTTGGCCGTGAAGGTCATGAGCCCCGTGGCCAGGTCGACCAGGCAGCCGAGCACCAGGTCTACGGTGCTGACCCGGGTCTGCTGCCCGCTGCTCACGAACTCCCCGCCCCACACCAGGTAGCAATTGCTGCGCTTGATGCTGTTGGGAGAGGGGTGGGCCCAGGGGTAACTGACCCATCCCCCCCCCCCCCCCCCCCCCACAGCCACCTACTCCACGCCCCCACGTCCCCACGGCCTCCTACCCCTTCCACCTGTGGCCTTTCGTCTCCCTGGCCCATGAACTCCACCCCGTGACCTCTTGCCCTTCTGCCCCATGGCCTCCCGTGCCAGGGCCTTCCGCCCCATATCCCCGTGACACACCCCCTCCTTGGCATCCACCCAGCGCCCCCCAAGGGTCACCCCCTGCTCCCCAATCTGCCTCCCCCGAGCCCCACGGTGCTGAGCAGTGGAGGCTGGCCGCGGCCGGCCCCCCTCACCTGTCGTGGATGTGGCCCTGGTCGTCGCCCATGGTGACGGTGACGGTGCGCACCTTGCTCAGGTCGAAGGTCATGTCGTGCTGATGGTAGTCGGGGGTGACCCAGCCCACCCAGACGCAGGTGGGCTCCTGGCCCGCGAAGATCCGCACCGAGTGGTAGTACTGGGGGGGGGGGCGCCAGGAGAAGGGGCCGTCAGCCCGGCTAGCACCAACCCCACAGCCTGAGAGAGGAGAGTCCATGCCCGCCCCTCGCAGCAGCC
>NW_020710558.1:0-4079 GCF_002925995.2 Terrapene triunguis
CCCCAGATGTTGCTGCAGCCGCTGTTCCATCTGGGATTCGCCTTGGCAGCCAGGGGCCAACAAAAAACCTCCCAATACACACAAAATAAGGAGTGAATTAGCATTAAGGCAAGCCAACAATGTCACAAAGTAATTTTCCGCGGTAGGTTCCAGCTGCTGCTGCGCTCGCAACTGCTCGGCCTGCAATGAGAGGGCTTTAACCTGTCCCCAGGTCATGTGCTGCGGGGGCTCCCGCGGGGGGCGCTGGCGAGGACGCTCAGGATCCTGTAGATGTAGGTTGAACTGCGGAATGGGCTTCGACAGTCCCTGGTGCCAGGCCATCGCCGTGCCATGGGCGGATGTTACGCGCCGGGACCCACAACGGACCTGTAGGAAGAGAAACGGCAGCATGCCCCCGTCCCCACGTTATAAGGGGCGCTGGGCCATGCCACTGAGGATCCGGGGCCTTGCGATATTTGACAAGGGGGCGGGGCAAAGTCTGGTGGCTGCGAAAATGACGTTCTGCCGCAGAGTAATTGTCAGTCAAATTCAGATGATTCAGGGTAAAGAGCACTGCAGCCAGCCATTCCTGGCGGGGAGGAAGGCCTACTGGAATCCCCCCTTTTTGTTTTTGGCGGGCCAGGGCCTGTTTGAACGCACGGTTGGCCCGTTCCACAATGGCCTGGCCTGTGGGGTTATACGGGATACCAAACGTGTGGACAACGTCCCACGTGGTACAGAAGGAGGCAAAGGCCGAGCTACAGTAGGCGGGGCCGTTGTCAGTCTTAAGATGGGACGGGTGACCCATGATTGCCATGGCGCGAATCATGTGATTAATGGCATGACGAGAGGCCTCCCCCTTCTGGGGGGTGACTCACACATAATGGGAAAAGGTATCTACACACACGTGAAGATACTGCCAGGGGGCAAAAGGAGGAAAGTGTGCAACATCCATTTGCCAAAGCTGATTGGCCGAAGTGCCGCGAGGGTTAACCCCCACCTCCGGGCTATTGGAGAGAGAAGCGCAAAGGTCACACTGGCGAACAATGGCCTGCGCCTGATGCAATGGGAGAGTGAACTGCTTGGCAAGGGCCTTGGCGAACTGATGGAAAAAGGCGTGGCTTTCGATTGGGGAGGAAAAAATCGAGGCCACCGATTTGACCGCCTGGTCGGCCACCGCGTTACCCTCTGTCAATAGGCCCGGTAGTGTGGTGTGACTGCGAATATGTGCCACAAACAGTGGGCTAGAGCGAGAGGAAAGGAGCTGTTGCAGGGTGAGAAAAAGGGCCAACAGATTGTCATCACAGGAGGGCGACACATAGGAACCTGGAAGAGACTTAAGAACATTAGTAACATAAAGACTATCAGTAATAAAATTAAAAGGGTCATCCTGGAAGCATCGGCAGGCCAGGATGACAGCGGCCAATTCTGCACGCTGGGGAGAACGCTGAGGCAAGGTGAAGCGGACTTGCCAACTGCCCTGCTCCTGCCAGCTGACCGCACCTTGCGTTGGGCCGCCGTCCGTAAAGAGGGTAAGTGCATCCTCAATGGGGACGGTGGACAAAGACGATCGGAGGTTGAGGCAACGTTGTTGCAAGAGCGAGAGACGGGGGTCAGGGGGAATGTGTGCTGCCAACCCTGACATAACAACATCCTCCCCATACTCTGTATGTTCCCCCAATGACCGACAACTGACTCCTCAAATCTTTTGTACCGTTTATTTTTAAATATTCTCTAATAAAATTTAATTTCCCCGACATAGTCGGCAAGAGACAACTGGAGGGTGGCACTGCAAGAGACAGCGCGTTCCCAGTCTTTAGCCGGGATGGGGACAATAATGGCAGCGGGGTCGCAACCCAAGAGGGTGCGGGACCGTTCCCGCACTTTGAAAATCAGCTCGGCGGCCTGTTGAGGGAATGTCTGAATAGTATGCGGAGGGGAGTGGGTCAAATAAATCCATTCAATTAGACGAAGACGCGCTGCTGCCCCCTCCTGGGCGAGAACAGCTGTCGGTTGTGAAAGTGTGGGAAGCAAAATGGCAAAAAGGGGCTGTTCCCTTTCTCGGCGGTCGACCCACACTTGGGCCAGGGTCCGGTTAATGAGGGTGACCGCTTGGCGCTGTTCCTGGGAAACGGGAATGATATCCCCGGGGAGGCGGCCCTGCCGAAGGCCAGAAAAAAGAGGGGATAGCATGGAGGTAGTCAGAGGGCAAAAAGGGCGGATCCAATTGAGGGACCCTAATAACTGTTGGAGCTGTACAAACGTAAGAGGGTCAGGCAGCACCAGCTCGGGACAAACCGGGCGGGCATATGACTGGAGCATACGGTGACCGAGATACAAAAAGGGTGGCTGGCGCTGGACTTTGTCCGGTGCTATAACCAGGCCACACGCCGCAAGCTGGTGGCGCAGTTCGTCCAGCCAGTCATCAGGAAGGATGGGGTGAGCCACCAGGATGTCGTCCATATAGTGATAGATTAAAGCATCCGGGTGTGCTGCGCGGAAGGGCCGTAAGGCCTGCGCAACAAAATGCTGACACAAGGTGGGGCTGTTCAACATGCCTTGAGGGAGCACATTCCACTGATAGCGTGGAGTGGGCTGGGAATAATTTAAGACCGGAACGGTAAAGGCAAAATGCGCCCGGTCCTCAGGATGCAGGGGGATGGTAAAAAAACAATCTTTTAAATCTATTACAAATAACCGGTAATCACAGGGGATAAGGTTGGGATTGGGGGTACCACACTGCAGGGGACCCATAGGCTGTATAATTTTGTTAATGGCGCGAAGATCCTGCAGGAGGCGCCACTTGCCAGATTTCTATTTAATTACAAACACTGGGGTATTAAAGGGGCTAGTGGACTCCTCCAAATGCCCTGCCCGTAGCTGGTCACTGACCAAGTGCTGGAGGGCCTCCAGCTTTTCCAGAGGAAGCGGCCACTGCGCAACCCATACAGGCTCGTCAGTGAACCAACGGAGGGGGAGGGCCGTACGCCTAATCATCGGTATGGATGGTGGCAGTGAACTGTGTTAATAAATCACGGCCCCACAGATTGAGGTGGACGGGGAGAATGATAGGCCGGATACGGGCGCGGCGGTGAGAGCGCCTAACCACTAGACCACCAGGGATAAGCTGCCCGGGGCGTGCCCTCCACCTGCTGGGGGATGCCCGAAAACTGCCCCGCGCCATATAACTGCTCAGTGAGATAGGCCCCCCCACCCTGTGCTGCCGCCGCAAGCGCCTCTCGCTGATACTCGCTATCCCACACAACATATTGCGCGGGAGACAGCACCATGCGACACATGTCTTTCCAATTTTGGGGGAGCAAGAAATAACTGTTTGACACACCTTCCAAGATCCCCAGGGTGAAAGTGGACCACACCCCGGTCTCACGAACCGCCTTGCGGAGCTCGCGCAGAACCGAGTAGGGGAGAGCCTCCCAGTTCACGATCTGCCCCCCGTTACCATTATCCCGCCTAGAGACGGGAAACGCCTCGAACCCACAGCTGGATTCCTCGTCGGTCAAGAGACCGGCCTCGCGCGCTCGCCGCACCTCCGCGGCGACAGCGCCCTCCCGCCCGACCGGTGGGCAGGGGGGCGCCGCCGCGGGCGGCAACGCAGGGAGGGTCAGCTGCGGGTAGGAGGGGGGTGGCCCATCACCTGGGGGCAAAAGGGAAACCGGCTTGGGACCGTCGGGGCCGACCCCCTCCAGCGCCTCCTTACAACGCTGCCAGAGCAGCAGGTGCTGGACCGGGGCACGGGGCTCACTATACAAGGTGGTCCCAACCCGTATCCAATCAAGAAGCCGTAACGACCCGCAGTCCGGATACCAGGGGCACTGGCGATCTATCTCCCTTAGAAGGTCCTCAATATGAGCGACCGAGACAACGACACATGAATGCTGCCGTATAATCTTTTGTAACTTTCTTGCGTGCTCCTTCTGGGCACTGGAAAGTCCCCCCCCCCATACTCATGAATCAGGGGCGGCAAACGGCCGCGGGGGTGCACTCGGCGTATCCAGCCGGTGAGCAGGGGGTTATCACGTCGGGGTCACCAGATGTGGCGACGAAAAAGGAAGGAGACAGAAAGCCAGGTCATGGTAGCC
>NW_020710559.1:0-4398 GCF_002925995.2 Terrapene triunguis
GCCGCCAGGGGCCAACAAAAAACTCCCCAATACACACAAAATAAGGAGTGAGTTAGCATTAAGGCAAGCCAACAATGTCACAAAGTACAATACATTATACTTAGTACATAAAGTGGATACTCTATAAGCAGTCTAAAAGGCATACTTTTTAACTTGATATATATTTTGAAGCATGTGAATTGCCCTTGTACTTCAGAGATTTTCTGAATCTCTGGTAACAGTAAAAACAAATTCTGAAATCTATCAGGTACTAAACTAGTCCAATTAAAGGGTATCTGGAACCTAAGGGCTACTTGGAAAACTCTATCTGCAGGCCAGTAAATAATATGATTGCCTGCAGTGGTAGTGAGATTAAAATGTATGTCTTGCAATGTGGTGTTATTAACATACACACAGCTATTATTAGCTTGAAAAAGTAAGTGTCCTGTCAGGGTAGTTTCTTGTCCCCTACCCTCCCAGCAAACGTAGTCATAAACAGTGACAACTTCTCCTGGCTTCAGTTTACATATACACTGAAGCTGTGGGGGTTTTAATGGCCAAAATGTCCATAGACTACTTAACCCTATTTAAATTTCAGGTGTAATCCCAGGAGCACTAACTAAAAATCGATTGGGCATACCAGGAGGTCTAATTTCTCAGATGTCTCGGTGAATTACCCAATCCCTCATGCATCCTCCCCATGGACCCGGCAGGATTCGATATGTGGGAGCCCACATCCCCCCAACCAGTCCATCTGCTTGGAAGGAGCATTGAGAACGTCCGCACTTCCACCCAGAAAGTCTCCAAGTATGTCTTCATGGCCACAGATCAGATGGTACTCCTGATGTGTCTGTAAGGGCAGTGGGCCAAGCCTGATGCTCTAGATCATTCCGAATGGCCATTAGCTAGTCATTCAGGAAATCCTGAATTTCTGAACATGCTAGATCCCAATGCAATGCCTTCCCAGCCTCAGTGATATTCAACACCATCTCTGTCAGCAACTTCTGGGTCATTGAACTAAGGGCGGAAATAACATGTAACTCACCAACTCCGGTCTGTATCTGGGTTAGTTGTACTCCATAAACAAGGCCAATGGCCTTCTCTAATTGCCCCAATTTCTCATCATGTAAGGAGCATTGTCTGTATTTGAATGTGTTACAGGGGCAATAGTATAATGGAGGAGATGGCAGGGGCAATGGCAACAAGGTGCCTTTGGTACTTATCATTTAAAATCCAATTAAGGAGGGCAATACATGCTGAAGGACTTATCCAAAACACAGGGCGCAGCCTGTAGAATAAACCCCAAAATCCAATCAATACCACGTTCCCAAGCATGGGTCCCACAAGTTTCTTCCTGCCAGTGTATAATTCTGTTTCTTCACCAGGGTCAGTTCTTAATGTCTCTTGTAGTCAGGAATCCCTGGACTTTGTGGTTCCAATGAAGCAAGTGTTCCTTCTTCTCTTTTCCTGAAACAGTGTGGTTTAGCATCATACAGGGGAGAGGTTACTAGCACATCACCCTGTAATGGTTTTGCTTCTTCTAGGAAAATCCAAAGGCACAGTAGGTCTGTCAGTGGACAAGGGAGAGGTTACTAGCACTTCACCTTGTCCTCCTTCCCTGCTGTCCAAGAGGCACAGCAAAGCTAGAAGGAGAAATAGACTTATTAGTCGGAGAGTCCTCCCGAGGTGGAGGGGTCTTTTTGCAGTGAGAAGCATGGGTCCAGGTGGGCAGTCCTTGGCACTTCACAGCAGTGTTGGTGGTTAACAGGACTTGGAAAGGGCCTTTCCAGTGTGGAGCTAAAGCAGTCTTTCGTTGATGGACTTTACATAGACTCAGTCTACTTATTTCAATTAATGGCAGGGCTGCTAGGGTCTTTGGGTAGCACTTCTTTTATCTGTGAGAAAAGAAACCTAACACATTTCATTAATGCCTGGCAGTGTTTTGCAGATCTCATAGTTGCTTGGGCACATTCAGGCCCCCCTTTCTCTTGGGGGTCAGCCAAGTTTTGGCTGTGACCTTGGATGAGCCTGCTAGCTGTATTTTCCTCTCAGTTAACTCATTCTGTGCTTTTTCCTCTTCTCCCTTTCTCAGCTTCTTTTAACCTACAAAGGAAACTTCCACTCTTCACATACACCTTTTCCCAACAATGAACACATACACATTGCCATTATACAGTACATTAGTCTTATTATTCAATGTATGCCATGTACACCCTTCCAGTAAAATAACTTTATTACAGAGCTTTGGAGCAACAAACCAGGACAAGCACACCCACTTTTGAGGAGTTCACTCGGTACAACCTCAGGTGTCTAATAGCTTTCCTCCCTTCCCAGCCCTCTGGCTAGAAATCTGAGGTAGCCAGAAGGATCCCATGGGCAATATGGGGAGTGGGTTAACCTTCCATATCCTTGCTTCCAAAGACTGTTGGTATGCAAATTTTAACAACAATTTTTCAATTAAAAAAATCTGGCCAATGAAGTTTCTTTTCTTACTTAAGCAAATGTATTAGACTTTAGTATATCACGTTTTTCTGATTTATCCAAACACTTTGTATTCCAAGTTGAACAAAACAAGTATCTGCTTTTTGATATAACCCTTCTATTTAATTTTGAACTAGACTGTCTTATGAAAATATTAAACCCAACAATTCTGGCCACAAGACAAACACCACAAAACAGGACAAAGAACACAAAAATAATTCCTATTGTACCAGTAAATGCATGGTACATTGAATGCTGTTCAGCTGGCATCCGTTTTCTCTGATGATCTGAAAGACAAAAAAACAGAGGTCTACCCCTTTTGGGTAGTCAGTCATTGCTTAATATATTTCCTTTATATACACGTACTCTTGTTGATTTCAGGCAAAACAGATGAATTACCCCATATCTCCTTGTATTTGTTTCATAGGCAGCCCAGGTTTCAGTGGCTTCTACCTTATTAGTTAAAAAATTGCATTAATACAGATGCTTTCTGGCTTGCTTCCAGATCCAAAGCTATTCACAGCTTAAAGATTCTTACTTTAAAAGGGACACAATTAACTTTCCCAAACTTTTGATTGCCTTTTACTTCTAACTCCTGCTTTCAAACACACAGTGATCTGAAAAAGATAACACAACCTATATTGGTAGGTTTGCATTTCCTTTACCTCTGCTACAATATACACTGCACATATTCTGGGGAAAATGCACATCCTATCCACAATTCAATTTCCACAACACTAGCCACATCAATTTCTATACAAGGTGTAACTATTTCTTTTGTGCTTACAAACACGGGGGTATTAAAGGGGCTAGTGGACTCCTCCAAATGCCCTGCCTATAGCTGGTCACTGACCAAGTGCTGGAGGGCCTCCAGCTTGTCCAGAGGAAGCGGCCACTGCGCAACCCATACAGGCTCGTCAGTGAGCCAACGGAGGGGGAGGGCCGTACGCCTAATCATCAGTATGGATGGTGACAGTGAACTGTGTTAATAAATCACGGCCCCACAGGTTGAGGTGGACGGGGAGAATGATAGGCCGGATATGGGCGCGGCGGTGAGAGCGCCGAATCCTAACCACTAGACCACCAGGGATAAGCTGCCCGGGGCGTGCCCTCCGCCTGCTGGGGGATGCCCGAAAACTGCCCCGCGCCATATAACTGCTCAGCGAGATAGGCCCCCCCACCCTGTGCTGCCGCCGCAAGCGCCTCTCGCTGATACTCGCTATCCCACACAACATATTGCGCGGGAGACACACCATGCGACACATGTCTTTCCAATCTTGGGGGAGCAAGAAATAACCGTTTGACACACCTTCCAAGATCCCCAGGGTGAAAGTGGACCGCACCCCGCTCTCACGAACCGCCTTGCGGAGCTCGCGCAGAACCGAGTAGGGGAGAGCCTCCCAGTCCACGATCTGCCCCCCGTTACCATTATCCCGCCAAGAGACGGGGAACGTCTCGAACCCACGGCTGGATTCCTCGTCGGTCAAGAGACCGGCCTCGCGCGCTCGCCGCACCGCCGCGGCGACAGTGCCCTCCCGCCCGACCGGTGGGCAGGGGGGCGCCGCCGCGGGCAGCGGCGCAGGGAGGGTCAGCTGCGGGTAGGAGGGGAGTGGCCCATCACCTGGGGGCAAAAGGGAAACCGGCTTGGGACCGTCGGGGCCGACCCCCTCCAGCGCCTCCTTGCAACGCTGCCAGAGCAGCAGGTGCTGGACCGGGGCACGGGGCTCACTATACAAGGTGGTCCCAATCCGTATCCAATCAAGAAGCCGTAACGACCCGCAGTCCGGATACCAGGGGCACTGGCGATCTATCTCCCTTAGAAGGTCCTCAATATGAGCGACCGAGACAACGACACATGAACGCTGCCGTATAATCTTTTGTAACTCTCTTGCGTGCTCCTTCTGGGCACTGGAAAGTCCCCCCCCCCCCCACTCACGA
>NW_020710559.1:4498-4992 GCF_002925995.2 Terrapene triunguis
CCCCCCCCCCCCCATACTCACGAATCAGGGGCGGCAAACGGCCGCGGGGATGCACTCGGCGTATCCAGCTGGTGAGCAGGGGGTTATCACGTCCGGGTCACCAGATGTGGCGACGAGAAAGGAAGGAGACAGAAAGCCAGGTTGTGGTAGCCGAAAAGCCAAAAAGCCCCAAAAGCCTCCCAGGGAATTTTCCCTGGGCTTTTTATTCTTTCTACCTCCCTGCTTACAACACTTCTAAGTGGTTAAATTCTTGCGCATATGAGGAGTGTACAGTGTACAACAACATAAGATAACAAACCCATATCTTGTGCACGTGAAAGCAAGCTGCGAGGGTGATGATCAAGTCAGCCAATAAGTTTCCTAATCACAGACGCTGGGGTGAAGGCCACTCCTGCCTCATAGCCACAGACACAGTGTGCCGCACCTGTGGGCTAGGATTCGGGAGCTATGCGTCCCTACATCCCCCCCATTCTATTTTATATGCGGTGTTTAGA
>NW_020710560.1:0-5767 GCF_002925995.2 Terrapene triunguis
TAAAGGAGCCTCAGGCTGTCTGATCTAAAATCAACCGTGTGGTCAATATTCCACAACAATTTGGGGGCTCGTCCGGGATCCACAGAAGACTCCCCCAGACCGGAGGACCGCGGGCAATCTCCCACCAAACCCAGGGCCCATCTGAAAGGTAAGAGACCTTTTGAAATCTCTATCGTGGGTTTCTGGTGGAGGATTTGCCTGTAGGCTCAGGGTTGGGTGAGTTGCACGCTGGATCTGAACCTTTTGCTGACAGACACGCCTGACGCCCTTTTGTTTTGTCTTGTTCTGGTTGTTTTGTGTCTGTCATAGGTTCAGGGCTGGAACCCCCAAGGTAGGGGCCACTATGGACCCTGGGGAAGTGAGTAAGGTCAATTACTCTGGTGCCCCCGGAGTGGCACTAAGGTTGGCCAGCGAAAGTTCCCGCCAGCGGTAGGTTGGTGGTGAATGCCGTAAAACTAGCCGCCAGTAATTGGGGCTAAAAGCCAGTTTAGAGAGTGTGCCGAATGTTAGTGAATGAGTGAGGGTCACAGGGTCCCCTACCCTTCTTTCCCTCCTGGAGTCATAGGCTCCCTTCCCCGCTCGGAGAGCGAGGAAGCCCTGAGAAACCGTCCACGAACTCCTAGACAGTAGGGTGACTGTCTCCGCTCTCTCGAAGACGGACCGATGCCCTTTGCTGGGGGAGGTGTTTGCAGGGACCGTGCCTTTCCAGACCCTTTCTGGAATGGATGTCTGAATGTTGGGGTTTGGGTCACGCCTCGCCGGTATAAAGAGGGGGCACACAGTGAATGGTGAATGTTAAATGTTATATGTTTTGGTGTTGTATGTTTTGTCCACTGTGCTAGCCTATCTGTTAAATTAGTCCTTTGTGGGTGCCTGTCCACTTGGTTGTGGTTGTCTGTCAGGTATCTATAATGGGGGCGGTGGAATCTGAGCGGATTCCCATGCCAGAAAAGGGCACTCTTGCCGCGTATATATACTCCAATTATGGTCCCTCAACCTGTAAATTTTTAAACAAGTGGAACTGGTACACTAGGAATAACCCTAGCCTGCAATTCCCCCCAGACGAAACTGAGCAGGGAGCTGCTGTTCAGCCCCCACAGGCCCCAAGGGCAAGAAATATCAAGCGCCTTAAGTATCAAAAGCCCTTACATGTACCCCTCAGACAGTGTCTCCCCGTACTGAAGAAATGTTCCCCTTCCGCCAATTCCCGGGCATTGGCGCTTCAGGTCAGGAGACCTTGGTGTCTGTGCATGCACCTTGGTCTCCCCCGGAATTGTATAATCTGTTGTACCCCAAATGGTGTGTATCTGGATGTGCCTGATCCCACTCACAATGAGGTCCTGGCAGTTTTGCAGAAGGACACTCTGAAGGAGGAGACCGACCCCAGCCCTTCCTCGTTGCAACAGGAACTGCTGGCTAAGGTTCCCCACCCCTTATTGTGGGCTGATCATGCCAACCTGGTTGGGCACATTGGGTCTGCCCAACCAGCTGAAATTCACCTAAACCCAGCAAAACCCCTTCCCAAAGTGCAATAGAACCCTCTCTCAAACTAGACCGAGAAAGGGATTTAACCTGCAATTACCTCCTGCATTCAGCAAGGAGTCATTATTCCTATGGTCAGTAAGTGTAACTCCCCCATTTTATAGTGCTGTTAATGCGGCTGTTCTCCCTATTTTTCCCGTTGTCCCTAACCCTGCTATTATCTTTTCCTATTATGTACCGATGCTGAGGGGTTGTTACCGCCTCAAGAAAAGATTGTATTAAGTTTGGACATAGAGAAAAGGTTCTTATTAAATAAGATGCATCTAGATGTAATGTGTGTATGTAAATAGATAAAAGGGGGGTTAGTCAAAAGGCCCACCACCCTCCTTGCTAAATTGGCAGTGAAACAATGCCTGTGCCCATGGAAAGAAATAATGCAGCAAAGAAAAAAGGATGGGGCCCAAACAAGCAGGCAACCACAGTTTGAGGAAGTTGAAAGAAAGAAAGTGAGACGTTAACTCTGTAGTTATTGGAGGGAATTAAGCAGTGAAACTATGTACAAATGTTAAAAGAAAAATTCTTGGTTTCTTTGCAGCCATTCCTTTGGGAATGTCTGTAAATAATCCAGGCAAGAGGTTATATAAGTGAAATCATTTGACTATGAAAAAGTTAGTCGAATTTGTTCAAGAACACTCCTGGTGTGTATAATCTTTGTTTTATAAAATAAATTGGTCTTGTTTTGGGGTTATAAAACCAAAAAATACTTTTGCCAAACAAAAGAAATTAGTATTGTTTAATTTTGGTATTTAGCATTTAATCCTTAAGGTGACTTAATGCTTTATAAGATTTAAATTGTTTTAAATAAAGACCAAAGTTGTGGCTGCAGCAGGGTAGTCAAAGCCAGGAGAATGGAAGATTTTAAATCTGTTTTGGTAACAAATAGCAAATAAAAGCTGATATCAACTAAAAAGCCACAAAATTGTTGGGTACACCTTACACCCTGATCACCTTTGGCGCTCCCCAGACGGTTGCGCCTCAGGTGCTCTGGCCCTATTTGCTCACGTGCATCACCGCGTGAGCAAAGGGGGGGTTGATTGCTGCAGTTGAATAAGACTTTTCCTCTGTGGCCCAGGACTACTGCCAGCAACATAATGTTAGGCAGGCAGCACTTTCCCCTCTCTGGGGATCTTTTATAAATATTCAAATTGATTTAATTCAAATGTTTAAATGTTATAATTGTAAATATGTGTTAGTTTTAGTAATGTATTTTCTTGTAAAAAGGCAGATGCCAAAACTGTTGTAAAACTTTTGCTTAAGAATTCTGTATCATAATCTGGCATACCTGGACAGATTATAAAAGAGTTATGTGCAGCTTCACAGATCTAGTATGGCCAAATGCCCTTTGAAGGCCACTCCGAATCGAAAGACCGGACTCAGCCCTCATAAAATTTCCATCAGGGCTCCCGATGCGACTGCCGGCAGTGCCCTACTGGCCCTGGCTCAGATGAACATTCATTTAATGGATGACACAATGCTTGATTATCGCCAGGCACTAATGAAATGCGTTAGGTCTTTTTATATATATATAGCAGCCCTGCCACTCGCTAAAACCAGGAGACTGGATCTACATAGAGGTCCATCAGTGAGGAACCACCCTGGCCCCACCCTGAAAAGGCCCATACCAAGTCCTGTCAACTATCAACACTGTGAAGTGCCAAGAACTGACTGGACCCTCGCTTCGCACTGCAAAAAAGCTCCTCCACTGTGAGAAGATTCTCCGACTGATGATCGGCTGTTTCTCCATCTGGTGCTGCTGTTTCTTCTGGACAGCAGGAGAAAAGGACAAGATAAAAAGCTGGTAACCTCTCCTTTGTCCGCTGACAGACCCACTGTGCCCTTGGATCTTACTAAGAAAACAACCTCTCCACCTGAGGACATAATAAAGCCTCCAACCAAGCAAGGTGATTGTGCTAGTAACCTCTCCCCTGCTGCCTCACTGCCGGACAGCTAAGTGAACTAAGACTACGAAATCTCGAAGAATAGCTTGCGAAAGCTAGCCAAAACTACCTGAAAATGAAACTTTTAATATTCCTTAGCCTCTCCTTCTTAATGAACTTAGGGTGGGGACGGGGAAATAATATTTTTTTAAATCTTAGCCACTCAGTAGCCTCTGATTTAGCCTGTACCATATTGTAATATACCCCTATTTATATTATTGATATTAATGCCTTTCTGCCCTTTATAAAGATGTTTAACCAACGGATGTGGTATAATACTTCACAAAGAAGAGATGTATTAGGACATCGGTGGACTGTAATTAATGCCACATTAGGGACCATTAAGTTCACGCTGTTCTTATCCAGTTTTCAAATTATCTTTATATATCCAAATTGCTCTAAAGGAGCTGCCATTTGGCTAGCACAGCAAAAGACCTGGGCTTCTCCCAAAAAGAAAAGAGATTTGACTGGATACTTGTGGGATGGGACTAATGGCGCAGCTGCAATTTGGAATATTCACAAAAGCCAACACCATAAGGAAAAATTAGGTCAATTAGAAAAAAGCCACTGGTCTTATTATTGAAACACAGCTAACGCAGGTGCAGGCCGGGGGGGGGCGAATTGTATGTTATTTCCGCCCTTAGTTCTATAACCCAGGAGTTGCTGACGAAGATGGTCTTCAATATCACTGGTGCTGGGAAGGCATTGCAGTGGGACTTGGCATGCTCAGAAGTTCAGGATTTCCTGAATGACCAGCTAACGGCCATTCGGAGTGATCTCGAGCACCAGGCCTGGCCCACTGCCCTTACAGACGCTTCAGGAGTACCATCTGATCTATGGCCATGGAGGCGTACTTGGAGGTTCTCCGGGTGAAGGTGTGGATATTCACAGTGCTCCTTCCAAGCATACGGACCGGTTGGAGGGATGTGGGCTCCCACATACCGAATCCTGCCGGGTCCATGGGGAGGATGCATGTGGGATTGGGTGATTCACAGATACATTTGGGAAATCAAGCCACCTGGTAAGCCTAGCCGATTCATAGTCAGTGCTCCTGAAATAACACCCAGATTGGATTGGGATAGGAAACCAATGGACACTCTGGCCATTAGAACCCCCCCAGCTCCAATGCATACGTAAACTCAAGCCAGGGAAAGTTGTCACTGTCCATAACAATGTTTGTTGGGAAGATAAGGGACTGGGAACCCTCCTGACAGGAGTCATGATCTTCCAGGCTAATAACAGTTGTATATTTGTTAAGGCCCATATTGTACACAATGCCCATTTTAAGCTTATTACGACCGCGGGCATCCATATTGTCTACTGGCCTGCGGATAAAAATTTGTAATCCACTCTCAGGTATCAAATGCCCTTTAGCTGGACAACCCTGGTGCCCGACCGTTTCCAAAATCTGCTTTCATTATTACCAGAGGTCCAAAGGATTTCTGATTTATAAGGGCAAATTCATATCCTTGAAAATGTATATCAGGTAGAAAAAGGTGCCTTTCAGACCGCCTATAGACTGTCTTCTTTGTGTATTAGTTGGGATTTACTGTGTGTGATAACCAAAATTATACACGAACCCCATCATATTGTTACATTGAGTGGTCTAACAGTTGTGGTGATGTTGCTTGGTTTGGGATTGTGCCTTTGTTATTGCTGTTGCAAAAAACATTGCTGTGCATATAATTTTTCTGCTAGGCAAGGGAACAAGTGGCATTAATGATTGTTAATAAAATTTTTGATAAAAGTTGGGATGAGAAAAGGGAAAGGAAAAGGAAGGAAATCAATGGGCTCATGAATGTGGAAGTTTAGGCCAAAGGTGGCGCCAGAGAAGCGCTAAAGGGGGGAATTGTGGAGGAAAAATGGTCTAAGGCCTAAACTTTGGTCAAGTGAACTGTATGTGTGGCCTGGAGGAAGGAGAAAAGGGGGGGAGTGTAAAAGGTGAAGGGTAGACAGAAATCATAAAAGCAGAACTAACTGTAGAAATTATAAAAGTAGAATTAACCTTTGTAACAGACTATGATTAATAGATGTCAGGTGACAGAGCAAGAAACTGCAAAGGACAAAACTAAGAAAAAACAGGAAAACTTGTTTTGCTTCATCCCTTATATGGATGTAAAACTTTAAGGAAGCATATGTAATTTTTGTGGTTTTATCCTATATAATCTCTCGCATTTTATCTGTCGGGGGGGTTCGGCTGCCTTGGCTGACTCCCCCATGCATGCATGTTTGATTGATCAATAAAGGAGCCTCAGGCTGTCTGATCTAAAATCAACCGTGTGGTCAAT